>NW_025544840.1:0-35232 GCF_000150115.1 Histoplasma capsulatum G186AR | reverse complement strand
TTAATTTTTTATTCTATAGATAACTTTGATAATCTCTTATATTATAATTTTATCAGTCACAGTAAAAGTATACTCTATACTTATAATATTATATTATTTACTCTGATAAATTCTTTTTAAAAAATTTTAAAACTTTTATAATAGTATTGAGATTAATATTTATTATATCTGAGTATCTCAGTAGTGATGCTGTGAATGTAGATGTAAATCTTTTTATATTTATTAATATTCTCTCTACTTATTTTTACAATTTATCTATTTATTCTTTTATAAATAGAATTTTATATACTTACTTTATTGTCTGTGATTATAAATTAAAATATTTTTATTTAATATAAATATCTATAAATAGAAAGATATTAAGAGCTTCTGATTTATTATAAGATAATATAAGCTGAAATAAATATAATATAATATAAGATTCTTTTTTTATATGTATCTTATAAAGTGTTTGTAATACTTATCTTTAGTATTCAATTTTTCAAAGTTATATAGAATTTATTGTATGAAATTGTTCTATATCTACAGCAGTCTATATTTATCAGATATTTCTATATTCATCTTTTCAGCTATTATTTACAGAGATTTAGCTCTTTTTTTAAAAATAGATATTATATATAAAATCTATTATAACTCAGTGAATTGTTGTTCTGTAAGCTTATACTTTATATAATAATATAATTATATATATTCTAATCAGTTGAAAGTAGTATTATTTTTATATTTATTATTAAAGTATAATAAATTAGATAGATTGTCTGATTTAATATATTCTGTGATAAGTGATATATTCTCTGAAAATACTGTTTATATTATATATACTAAGTTAGAGTCATTTACTGAAGTATTAATATTCAGTAAATTAGTTAAATTATATAGTAAAATCTTGAAAATTACTGAGTATTTAATCTTATAATATATATATTTCAGTTTTTGATGAAGATCAGTCATTTGAGTGTCTTATTTATTCTTAATATTTATTAAATTATCTATAAAATTTATAGTATCTATTATTTATTACTGAGTAGTTTCTATATACTGATATTTCTTTTATATTTTAAACTCTGTCTAATAAAGATTATACATTACTAGAATCTCTTTTAATAAAATATTATAAATAAGAAGTTTATTATTCTTGAATATAAGAGCTGTTACTTTATATACTACTTTATATAGATCTTTGAAAATTAGTTGTATTTTCTGTGATTCAGATATAAGAAATGAGTGTTGATTAAAAATATTTATAATAATTATCATTGATTATATATATACTTTTCTCTATATCTTAAGAATATTGTTTTTTCTGTAATAATTTTTTATTGATATTTTTTTGATTGTATAACTGACTGATATTTTCTTTTTAAGCTTATAAATAAAGTAGTTCTTTGAACTGTTGTTCATCTCTACACTGTCTTTTTACACTTTCAATTTATTTTATATAATGATAAATTATCTGCTACTGATATTACAATTGAAAGTATTCTGAACTCACTGTTTATTTGTATAATAGAGTATAAAAATAATCACACTAATATAATAACTATAATATATATTGTAGATAGAATTATCATATCTTCAGAAGTATATACTCTCTTTGATTTAGATATACTATTAGATATAATTCAAAAATTGCTTGAGCTTTTGCAAACTTCTAAGCTTGTCAGCTCTTCTTATATGAAATAATTACTAGTACAGTAGTGTACACCATTCTTGATAATAGAGGGTGATATATACCACAGAAGAATAATAAATCAAAATTACTATATTATAAAAATAAATCAGTTGATAGATATTGAGATCAGAGTATAATAACTCAATAAATTCAACATCTTTACAGATAGAAGAAAGATTAAAGTTGTATTTAAAATAAAAGAATAGAAAAAAAAATATTGCTGAATAATTAAATAATAGAAAACTGATATTTACTGCAGATCTGAGAAATATAATTCAGTAAAAAAAAGAGTAGTATTTATACTTAGATTTGATGATAAAATCAAAATAGCAATTTTCACTTAATATCAGAATTTGAAAATTAGTTATAAAAAAATAATAAAAGATAGAATAGCAGAGTAGAGACATAAAAAAATTAATAAAATGCAAGTTTAAAATTATAAAAATCATATATGAAAAAAGACATAGAATCAGATTTAAAAACAAAGAAAAATTATACTTATATAATAAAGTATTAAAGAAAGTGATGATCAAATAACAACTGTAAACTCTTTATCATAAGAAATATATAATTATAAATCATTTTTTCTCTTTTTTATATTTTCTCTTTTTTTATTCACATCTTTCATCTGCTCAATATTCTCATCTACTATTGATATTTATTAATTACAGAGATAGAATCTTTTTAATCAATTATCTACAGTACTTGATTCAAATTCTTTCTGATATATCACTGTATTATGTTCTATAGCTTAATTCTTGTAGAGTCTTAAGAACCTCTTGTGATAAAAGCAGCTAGTTCCCGCACCGCTGCTTACAATGAATTAGAGGTGTTTCAAGCATATTTCTGATGCTGGTTGAGATCATTTCATCTAGTTCTTGCTGTCATTGTTTATTACTAGTGTGGAAAATTGAGCATGGTTTATTTATAAGACCCACTTTTTTAAAACCATGTTCATGGTTGAATAAACCACATTCAACTGTAACCCAGTCTTCGTTCTTTTTTATCCCCTGCCAATTTGTTGGACACAGCTTCTGAGTCATCCCGAATATCTGCTGCTTCTGAGATACCTTGTGATTACGCTGTAGTAGTTTCAATGATTCAGTGAATACATGCTGCGAGAGAGGAAAAGGCATCAGCACTGATAGAATTGCTCCATAGATGGATTTTGCAAATGGCTTTCCCGAGGTCGCAGTAATGGCTTCATCAGCAAACCTTCTTCATAGTCGATATTGTTAGCCTTCCTGATCCTTCGCTTGTCAGATACCCAGCTACTCTCTGCAACCTCATCGTTCATGTCTCCGCCATCGAAATGTTTCGAGATGATACTAATATCCGAGTATCCCCAGTCCAGGGATCACCTCGGCCGGCTATTGTAACGTACAGGGACCTTGCCATGACTATTCGGAAATTGAGGTCAAGGATTCACGATTTTCAATGGAATATACCGTTGTGGCCAAAGCGGGGTTTACACCGATGAAAAATGAAGCAGTGAAGATAAGAATTGGATTGCCCACATTCCAGATGGGAGGCAGTAAGTTGTTTGCTAATCAAAGAGAGCTTTGTTCAACCCATAGAATATGAATTCTTTGGCATTGTTTCTTGGATTTCTGTCCCTTGTGATGGGACAGACTAACTTGTTATATGATCCTGCAAAATTCCCAAACATTCCAAGTTATGGACCACAGGTAATAGAAAGACTTTACTACTTGCTGTTTGACCAGGCAGTCTGGCTGACAACAACTGGTAGCCCAACCCTCCATACATGGTGGACAACCAACACAACTACTTCAAAACTGCACCAGACAAAGGTGAGCACCGGCCCACTGACTATTGATCAACGCGTACCCTTCTGAATATGACATTAACCCTTGTACTAGGAGCACAAAATGGCCCAGTATGGCTTGAGTCTGGTAGTTTGGAGGCCTACATATCACAACACTTAAAACAACTTAATCGCACCTCTGTTGATGCTTCCGAGAACTTAAACAAAGTTGCTGGAAGTGCTCCAAACACTACTGCTGATAGTAGCTACTGGTTGCCGAAGCTTGCTCATTTGGGAGTTGTAAGTGCTTTCTTTCCACTGAGCTGTTCTGCTGAGCTAATCTAGTTCTATAGCAACCCCTTGCTGGAGCTGATTACAAGTTTTACCGAGATGTTGTGGAGTATGGTGCTGATAATACAGGTGAGAAAGATGCAACAGAGGCAATAAATGCAGCAATTGGAGATGGTGACCGATGCGGATTGGAATGTGGAAATACATTCACAAAAGGTGCTATCATCTATTTTCCTGTAAGTGGGTTTCTCTTCTGTACATATCTATTAGTCTTAAATTAATCTTTGCTATTATTCTAGCCAGGAACATATAAAATCTGCCGCCCTATCATTCAGCTATACTATACTCAGTTCATTGGTGATGCTTTGGACCCGCCTACAATCAAAGGGTGTGATACCTTTCAAGGCATTGCCCTTTTTGATACAGATCCATATATTCCTAATGGTAATGGTCAAAATTGGTACATCAACCAGAATCAGTTCTTCCGTCAAATTCGGAATTTTATTTTTGATCTAACTGAGATGCCTCTCTCAACAGCTGACCATGATCAGCTGCTTGTACCAACAGGTATCCATTGGCAGGTTTCTCAGGCTTGCTCATTGCAAAATTTGGTCTTCAACATGCCTAAAGCAACTGACAGTAACAAAGTCACTCATGTTGGCATTTTCATGGAAAATGGTAGTGGGGGATTTGTCTCTGACTTGGTATTCAATGGGGGAAATATTGGCTGGCGTGCTGGTAAGTAAATTACCTTCTGAGCTTCTAGATTAGTTATTTAACTGTGTCGCTGCTAATATGGCTCTTGTGACAGGCTCCCAGCAGTATACAGCAATGAATCTCAAATTCAATGGCTGCCTCACTGCAGTTCAAATGATTTGGGACTGGGGATTCAATTGGCAACGTATTGAGGTTGATGGTGGAGCCATTGCCTTCAATATTAGTGGCAGGGGTGGTGACACTGGCCAGGGTGTAGGCTCGGTTTCTATCATTGGTATGTTTAAAATACACAGCAATGTATATGTACATTTAAACCTGAGCTGACTTAAGCAGATTCGGTGATATCCAATTGCCCAATTGCTATCTTGACCAACTCTCAGAAAGATGGGATCAATGGGCCCCCTAACATTGTCATTGACAATTTGAAGATGAATGATGTTGGAACAACAGTTAAGAGTGAGAATGGTGATGTCATTCTTGATGGCACTAATCATGTCAGCCTCTGGGCAATGGGACGTCGCTATGATGGATACAATGGAACTTATATTTCAGGTGAAGTTGATGCACCTAAAAAAGGAAAGCGCCTGCTGGATGAAGATGGCAAGCTCTTCTATCGACCTCGCCCTCAATACAAGGACCTCAAGGTAGACGAATTTTTGATTGCTACTGAACATGACTGCAAGAATGATGGAACTGGGGATAATACAGGAGACATTAATGCTTTTCTTGAGAAGGCCAAAAAGGAACACAAAATTGCATACTTTCCAGCAGGTGTCTACAGAGTTGGTGGCACTGTATTCATTCCAACAGGCTCCAGAGTGCAAGGTGCGAGTTGGTCACAGATACAAGGAGCTGGGTTCTACTTCAATGATATTCATAATCCACGTGTGGTAGTGCAAGTTGGTGAGAAAGGTGATGTAGGTGACATGGAGATAGTTGATATGATGTTCACTGCTCAAGGAGCTACAGCTGGCGCCATACTTGTTGAGTGGAACGTGCATGAGGACAGTCAAGGGTCCGGTAAGTCACACCTTTATGTGAACTACAACTCTTTAGCGCAAATGCCATTTTCTAACTTCAGACATGAACAGCTGCTATGTGGGACTCACATATTCGTGTGGGAGGAGCTTCTGGTACAGATCTAGATATACAGACTTGCCCAAAGTTTGAGTTTAGTGACGCTTGTATTTGTGCTTCACTCTTGTTCCACATCACTCCCCAAGCCTCAGGGTATTTTGAGAATATTTGGATATGGCTTGCAGATCAGTAAGTTAAACCTTTTATTGATGTTGTTGAATTCTTATGAACACTATAGATAGAGGGTTAATTTCAGAATCTGATCAGTGACAATGACAAGAGTGTCTACGATTCCCCTGATAAGATTGCGAATCAAATTAGTCTATACGCTGCTCGTGGAACACTGATAGAGTCTGAGGGGCCCTCCTGGTTCTATGGTACTGGCTCTGAACACACTGTTATGTATCAATATCAAGTATATGGAGCAAAAGATGTGAGCGGCCAGATAAGTACAAGTATCATAAAGTCATGCATTGTACTAATTGAATGTTTTCTAGATATATCTCGGCCATATTCAAACAGAGACTCCATATTACCAGCCAGTTCCTATAGCACCTTTACCATTTTCCTTTACCAAGGAATTTCCTGGTGATCCATCTTTTGAGAAGTGTAAGATCACTGGTTGTTCTGCAGCGTGGGGTCTGCGCATTATCAACTCAGAGGGTATCACACTTCACAGTTCAGGATTATACAGCTTTTTCCAGGAGTATTACCAGGACTGTGTTCCAACACACAATTGTCAAGAACATATTCTTGAAGTTAAAGGAAGTAAAGATGTTGCACTTTTCAACACTTTCACTGTTGGAATTGTGGAAATTGGAACTGGAATAAAGTAAGTGACTTTTTTTCATGAGTGTACCTAGGCACACAGATGTAACTAACATTTTAATCTTAGTCATGGTGCCATTTTTCAGAATGATTCAAATCAAAGGTTTGTTTGATTGTGTCATAGTTCTTTCTCTGCTGAGTTTACCCACTAATGATGAACCTTCAATCACAGTGGATTTACAACCGAGATTAGTGTTTGGATTCCTTTGGAAGGAGATGATGAATATGATATTGTTTATGTTGGGCCTGAAGTCTATAATAAGCCATCACTTACATGCCCAGCTGATTGCATTCTTGTGTTTCCTACAAGCTTGCTCTCTTCAAAAACAACAATTGACCCAGGTAAATATACAACCACTGTTGAGTATGGGCACCGCAGCACAACAACCATCAGTGGACGTGAAGTGCCCACATTCTATACAACTGTCACTACAATCACATTGACTATAGACCCAATCACCACAGATGGAATGCCCTACTCAAATATCAATATCACTGAAGGACAGACAAGTACTTCTCTCACTGTACTGCCTAGTGTTGATATTCCACCCATTCCTGTACCAATCTCAGATGGAGAAGGGAAGACAACCACTCGCAATATCACAGTTCCACCATGGCCAGCTATTACCAGAGGACCACCAGAGAGCTGGAGCAATCCTGATGCATCCTCTACAGATGGTATAAAGGAAGGAGTTTACCACACTCCTTTTGTGACCAGTGTTGTTGCCACTAAACCCACTGTTTCAACACTTTCATTTCCATCAACTGTCAGTCCAATTGTGGTGAAATGTCCACCCAACTCAAGAGTCCCTTTCAATACTCCAAAAACAACACCTATAATCAACTGTATAGTTCCCACAACAGTATCTGTTGGTTTCACTTGTCCTGCAACAAAAGTTGTTACATTTATTGGTTCCTCTACTGGTGTTTTCACAGTTGACTGCACTGTCTCAACAATATTCACCAAGCCAGATCAAACAATCACTTCAGAGCCCACAAATAAACCAGTGAGTATTTTCAATATATCTATAGATCTTTGAAAGAGATCATTGTGGTGCTGACCATACATTGCAACAGACAACTACCCAGTCACTTCCAGTATGGTCAACATGGCCACCTCGAGTGGTCACACCAATTGAAGAAGAGGTCAAAAAGCCAGAGCCAGGTAAAACATCATGCAAACTCTGGTTTTTCTCTGTAAGTCTTAGAGGTGAAAAGTTATAGTTTCTCCTTGAGCCTCTTGATTGACTGGATGCAGTTCTGTCTAAATGGGGAGAACAAAGGCTTACGCTGGAATCTCCCACCGGGTATATACCCACCGTGAGTAGCTTGTTTCAATATACCTTCAATTGTCAAGAGTGGTACATTAACATAATTTATCCTCAAACATAGAGGCCCACCACCCCCGGGCGCAATAGATCCTCCCCCATCATGGACGATAAAACCTCCTCTCCCACCTTGGCCTCCAATCACGTAAGATCTCTGTTCAGCTCAATCTTCGAAAATCATAGAGATACACCATAAACTGACGTGCACTTAGTGTTGGGCGAGATAATATTTTAACATACCCCAAGGAGGAACCTACTAAATGCGAGAAAAAATCTGCAGAAATATGCATGACAACTGTATTTAAGACTACAACCACTCATGGAACAATTACCTCCACAGCCTCATCCATCAGTTCAACATGTGATACAATTCGTGGGTGTTCAGCATCAGATTGGGATACAACAACCACACAAACCAAACCAGATCACTGTCCATCACCCACAACCAATCCAGTGAAGGGCACTGCATCTGTCATACCACCCCCAGGCTGCCCTGCAAATGCCATTGTTTATCCATCAAATATGAAAGATGCGGGGCAAATTCCTCAGATCCTTGATAAATACAAGGGAAAATATGTTGAGGTCAAATCAAATGAGCTTCAGCAGGTAGCATTCATCTGGGTTCCTTTGTTGGATCAAGAGACCATGAACGCCTTGTTAAAATCTGTAAGGACTGAATACATGTCAGAGTTGAAGCACATGAGAGTGATGGCTGATTTTAGTTACATAGCCCGATGTTGCAGACGCTTATTACTACGAAAGCTGGTATGCTAATACAAACCAGAGAGGCTCTGACTCAGACCGCAGAACAAAACGTGATAATAACCCCTCTGAACCTATATTTCCTTATAAACAGGGGAATATCAATCATTCGACCAGCAATAGAGCAGTTCTGGATGAGCATAACACAAATCAATCCGCACAGTCAACTTCAAAGACACGATCGAACCCGTATATTTGGGACCTCTCCCAGATCTCCACTCCGAAAAATGCGGTTTGGAACTTACCGGACGGCTCTACTGTAGATGGAAATGGCTTTTTTAAGTTCAACTTTGATGAAACTTCAGGAAGAGGCCAACATATATATATGCTGGAGGACGGCTTCTACCCCAATCACCCTGTGAGATGACACCTGTTAAGTCCATTCAGTGCAATATTGAGTGTCTGAACGTTAAATACACTTTCCAATGAAAAACTGACTGAGGTTCAATTCTTGTAGGAATTTAGAGGTATGGACATTGAAGTTTTGACGCCAGATAGAGAGAGCCAGCCGTGGGCTCCCGAGATAATCCTTAGGCCTAATTACCTTCACGGGGCTCAGGTAGGTTCCAAGATTGTTGGGGCCAATTTGGGCCTTTGCGACAATTGCAAACTCCATGTGTCACCTATATTTCTAAATGATGAGTTGTGGGTTGAACGATTAATCGAGCAGTTGATGGTCATTCAGAACCATGTGTCGCGTAACGGTTTCCAGCACAAAGCAACCATTAACATGAGCTTCGGCCTCGACTCACGTATGAGACATGCGTCTGTGAGAAGATTTTGTAGGCTATATTAGTTCCCTTACAGTTCTACATTGCCTCAATCTACTCTCCAATTCTGAGGTCATCAAGATGAGGAGCTGGGTACCGCTTTTTCCACTCTTGCTAACTATTGTCTTACTGGTGGGTGTGCTACGTAGATGAACTACTCGCGACTCTCGATACTTGGGGTGTTTCTATGGTTTGCGCGGCTGGCAATAATGCAGTGACTGTTTCGGGTATCATCCAGTACCCTGCTCTCTTCGCCGATCCTAGCAATACATTTTACATAAAAAATATTATTGTCGTTGGGGCGACAGATCCAGACGGCAATCAGGGATTATTCAGTCAGTACGAGCCCTGGATAACTACTTTTGCCCCTGGAGAGAATTCATGGCTTCCGGAAACGCCTACAGGCGGCTACAACCGCTTGTACGGAACCTCCTTATGTAGGTTTACACTAAAGTTCAAGATTGAGAAACCCCCACCGAGCAAAAGTAGTAACTTACAGTCTGTTTAAACCCTAGCTACCGCTCTCGTATCTAGTTTAATCGGATATTATAAATCGATTCAGTCACCCTGGAAAGACCAATTGAGGGATCCTGCCAACGTGAAGAAAATGATCAAGATTTTTCATCGTCGCATTGAAGTCGACGGCAAACAATTTGAATGGGTAGGGGCGAAACCTATCATCTGGAATGGGCAGATGAGTACACGTTCCTGTCTAGCTGACTATGATACAATTGACGAATGGGACCTGTCAAAAAGGTGCCCAAGAATCAAAGCAAACCTTGCGGAGGAAACAAATGAGGGAGAAACCTTGGAGCCTTGTCAACCCGGAACTGGTAACCCGCTCAAGCAGCTCGACGGTTCTTATTGCCCGCGCATGCCCGGCGCCGGCAGCCATACTGTTAGCTTCACCAGTAAAGCTGGAGTGAAGCCAACTCCCACATGTGCATCCGGAACCGGCTGTGGCGGCCACTTATGCACAGGCTTTTTCTGTTCACCAATGCCAACAGGAGTGCCCCCAGATCGCCACGACCCAAAGGACCCAAATGCAAGCAGTCGAGTACCAACAACCACCGGGCCCGGTGACCCGGAAACCCACATGCAATGACAAATGCAAGCTGGACAAGGGCAATCCATGCAAGTGCAATGAAAACGGTTGTGACTCTGAATCGCCTGGCTGCTGTGGCAATGCCAGTTGTCCAATGTGTGACTGTGGGGACAACAGCTGCTCCCCCAGCTCACCAGCCTGTTGCAAGACTGAAACATGTCAATGGTCATGGACTGGTGGCGGCGGAGGTGACGGAAGCGGGAAACCTCCAGGGCCCCGTATTGGTAGCTTGCTCTTTGCCTTGGACGAAACCTACCGCTCGTACCCTGGGGGTGACGTGTTGACCCGCTTCTGGAAAGTGTTCGTTTCAGAACTCGATAGAGAGGCAGATGTGTGCAATGACACGCCTCTTAAACTTGTAGACGCGTCCTCAGACCCAGAGAATAGACCTCATTACCCTCCGTCAATGGAATTTACCGTCGGGCCGGGGCATATGTGCAAATACACAGAAGACTCAAATGGGGCTGGCATTCTGAAATGCGATGGGTCCAAACACTCTCCTTGCAAGGCCAGAGGTCTAGATGACAAGAAAACTTGTTTAGTACCAGTGCCGGGCTCAACCCCGTCAACCTACTACCTGGCTGTGGATTGTAAGTTCTAGGTGGCGGGTGGCCAAGTACGAACAATGGCTAGGGAAGGAAATGAAGACCCTCATCTAGCAAGATAGCAAGAGAAGATGTAGTTTTGTAAATCTTTTGAAAATGAAATTAAATGAATGGCTTTCTGGATGAAAGAGACACTTTGAATCCACAGTTTATTATCAGTCTGTAGAGAAGCAGCAAAGCTGGTGTCAAGTAGATCACGCGCTCTTTAATTGCAGGGCTTGTAGCATTACAATTCAAAATAAATTGTAATTGCAATCCCTCACACAATGGTCAAATTTGCAAACCATTCGACGCCACACTTTCATCATGAGTACACAAACAACTCAAACTCATTTATATTTATTATATATATTATTCTTATATATCTATATATATCTTTCGGAGGCCCGGTGGCGTAGCGGTTAACTATCCACTTGGTGCCCCAGAAGGGGCGCGGGTTCGAATCCTGCAGGGCTCATTTTAACCAATTTCCACTGTTAAATCACCAAACAGTACCAGGTGTAACCAGCCCCTTTTAAGACACCAGCTATAACCGGGCGCTAAATTCTCACTGATCTTGTAGGGCTAGAACCCCCCAAGCGCATCAAGTTAGATCAGTACTGGATAGGTAAGGTGTTGTGGGGGTGGAGACACCTGCAGGATAGCAAATCATTGTCAAGCTTAACTAGCCAGGGGTTCACCACCACTTCACCCACTACTATCTAGGCACCCCTAAATTCTGAGGAATGATTTAAAAACTACCCAATTAGAGCACCCCGGGCCTAGCAAGGACCTAGGTGAGATGAGGCCTAGACGCCCTTAATAGATGGTTAGTGCAAGCAAGACCATGACAGCCAATTGGTAGGCTGGAATGCTGAGATTGACAGCTGAAAGATTGAGGGGTTTAACTAGAACTGAGTAGCTCTGATGTTATTCTTAGTGAGAATCCCACTTAGATAGACTAGTTAAAGAACCTGAATGGGCAGTGGCACTCTAGAGAGAATGATAACCTCTAATAATAGCTCAAGAGGACAAAGGCAGTGGCTGGTTATATAGAGTGTTAAAATATATATATAGCTCAAGATGTAAACTGCAGAGGTTTGTTCTGTAGAAATTGTTGTTGTTTTTTGTTTTGATATTTATTTTATTTTCAGCTATTTTATTGTTGATTTTATTGTTGATTTATTTCAAAAAGGTTCTATTTGTTAAGTATTGATTTTACAGTTGTTAAAACACTCTTTAAATTTCCTTTGTAATAGTTACTATTTTTCTTTTATATATATTGAGTTGATCTGAATTGACTAATTGTCAGTTTTTAATATTAATCTTTCTGATTGAATATTTTAATTAGTTGTTTGATTCTGAGCTGAAATTCTGTTACTGCATGTATCAAATTGCTTTTGTATATTAGAAAATTCTTGATTTGAAAAATTCTGAAATATTTCAGATAGATGTTATAGTCACTGACTGCATACATCTATAAATGAAGAATAATAATAATAATAATCAAAAGACTGAAATATATTATTATAAAAAAACTGACTTTCACAGTATTTATTTATAATATAATCAGTTTATAGTATAAAGAGATGCTACTCAGATACTCTGCAATAAATCTGATAACTTTCTTTATTTATAAAATAAAGACAGTCTTCATATAAAATGAGAAGATATTTATAGTTATAATGAATATACAAGAAATCTTTGATACTCTACTGTATAGACAGTTTTTTCAATGAATAATATAACAGAGATAATTATAAAAGCTGCTATAGTTTATTAATAGTTTTTTTATAAAATATAAAACTCAGATCTATCTGAAAGAGATTATCACAATAGTATATTAAATATAGTATAGTATATTATAAAAATCTTCTCTATTTTTAATACTGTTTCTTCTATATCTGACAGAGCTGCTGTAATAGAACTCAGAATTGTATTTTAATTATATAGATAATCTGAACATCTGAAGAGTATTTTATTTACTGAATAATAATATCATTCTTCTTAGTTAGAATATTCAGAATATTCTGAGATGAGAAGAAATAAATAAAATAATTTTCATATCAGAAAAGCTCAAAATAATTCATCTGATAAGAAAGTAATATAATAAAATATCAGTAGTAGTTGTATTAAAGAATTTTATTATATACTCTGTAACTGTCTCAGCTGAGTAAAAGTTAGTACTCTATTAACTGAATATATACTTTAATAGAAGATTTATCTAAAGATTATATATTTCTATCTGAGTAAAAAAGATAAAAACTATAGCTCAGTATATTCAGAGTCTGAGAAAAATCAGAGATAAACTTTCAACAGATACTCTGTAGAAGACAGTTATCATCTATATAATTTTCTTTATACTCTATAATACAGAGATCTGATACAGCAGTTATATACAGCTGATAAAATATATAGATAGAAATAAAAAGATTAGCTCTTATCTGAATTGATATATGAAGATGATAAAGAAAATACTTATTATAGCAGTTAGAAAAATTCTCTCAGTTTTTTATATAATATTTACTACTACTCTCTATCAGAATACTGAATTTTTATCAGTAATAATAACTCTGAAGAAGATTAAGATATACTTTACAATAAAACTTCAGACAGTAAATAAAAAGCATTCACTAATTTCACAGATTATATTATTTATAATTATACAGAGAAAAAAAGTCAGCTCTCAGCAGTATCTGAAGATTAAGATTTAATATCTGAAGATATTATTTTCTGCAGTCAATAGACTCACACTCTTCACTCTGTACTACTCAGAGAAATATGAGATAGATTTTATAGAAGATATTGATAAAAAAAGTACTGTTCAAATATTCAAAAATTAATAAAAAAATCAGTCTAAAATAAATCTCTTTATCTTCTCAGATAAATCAGAATAGAGTTATAATAATTATAAATAGATGAAATATAACTTTATAATCTATTAGAGAAATAAATAATTGATCAACTTCTTTGTAGTACTGAGCTCAATAATATATATCTTTGATACTGAGACAGTCAGTATCTATCAAGAACTGAAATATACTGTAAAACTTTTATTTTATACTGCAGATAATAATAATATTCTCTGAATCTGACTCTGTCTGAATAATATCTTAGTTATCTAAAATATACACAGAAATACAGTAGTCTTTTCAGATTGAGTTTTTGATTACTGTTATAAACTTCTCAGACAGTATAGAGTGAATCTGAAGTAATTCTCAGAATATATAAAAATTAAAAATAATGAGAAAATAGATTATCTGATTAAATGAGTAGTCTCTTCAACAGCAGTCTCTGTATATAAATCAAAGATTTTATTTATAATCAGTAGAATTTATATAGTGAACAAGTAGCTGAGCTGAAAGACAAAGTAAAAGTGATAAAATAGTGTCTGTAATAAGCTGTTAAACTGATACTGAGACTGAAGATTTGTAACAGATGTGTCATCTAAGCAGAAGTTATCAATGTTGCAGATTAAATCATTCATACTGTCTGTGCAGTTCATACAATCCATTTCAATAGCACTATCAACAAACTTGACACTATTCTAATAACAGTTTATAAATCAATTAAAAAAAGAAAGAGAAAGAAGATCAGAAGAAGAAGTTATACAAAAGAATTTTTATAGATAAGAAAATCAAAGTAGAAGAAATATCAGAAATCATACTCTGAAGAAGCACAGAGCAGAAGAATCATTAGAGTATTAAGATATATATAATTATAAGACAGAATTACAAAAAGATATGAAAGAACTTTATAAGTATATATAAGTATGTGAGTGTGCAGTAGAGGATTGATTGCATAAATTAACTATCAATAGATACTAATTCATTATATTATCTTTCTCTACTGAAATAAGCAAGAATTTATAGATATCAAATACAGCAGTATTCTTCATAATAGACACAGATTCTCAGATTAAACAATTATATTCTATTCATTTAATAAAATATTCACAGTAATGATAATTGATTCTGTTACTGAGAATTGTTTCAATTTCTTATTCAAGTTCATTGTCTTCTTCTACAATGACAGATGATTGTCAGTTAGAAGTTTTTTGTAAGAAAAACAGATTCTCAGCTACAGATTGAAACAGATTCATATGAAAAATATTATAAATATCAGATAGAGTGTTCAGTCAATAGTTATAAATATCTAACACTTCTATTACTGTATATTTGATATGATAGTAGTTCAGTATATATAAGAAATGATTTATTTTTATATTTCTGAGATCTAGTCAAATCTTGTCTTCTATATTGTATCAGATTATAGGATTTTTTTTAATATTCATTTGATCTTTATAGTTCTGTTGAGCACTAGCTATCAAAGCTTCAGCTTATTCACAGACTTTTTTAAACTTACTGATTATATTCTCTACTGCTTACACAGAACTACAGATATATATAGTCTTTCAGAGAATTTCAGAGAAGTTCAGAATTTCTAAATAATTATATAGAAGAAAGAACAGACTTATATCTGTTGTAGTAGAATCTTGACTATTTATAGTAATCTCAGCATACAGCAGCAGATCACTTCAGTTATTTTGTATATAATTATAGAATTTTCAGAGAGTATTCTTAACTATCTGTATCATTCTCTCAGTGACTTCATCAGTCTCTGAATAATATACTATTGACAACTTTTATTTGATTCTCAGTAGCTGATATACATGAGTTTAAAGTATACTTACAAACTGACTGTCTCTATCTGATACAATAAATAAAGATAGACTATATATATAATAGAATGAGCTTCTGATAAAGACATTTGTAATGACTTCAGTATTTATTTTATCACAGAGCTGAAGTATTACACTTTTACTGAAATAATCAATAATAACTAGAACATTTATAGAATCACTGTTTTCAGATAAAAAAACTACAAAGTTAATAGCTATATTATATCAAATTTATTTAAAAACAGATAGAGATTTTAGTATTTCTTTTCAGTATTTATATTATACTGTTACTGAGTCACAGCAGTTGCAATTGTATATAAATCAGTATATATTTTTCAATATATTCAGTCAGTAGAATCTTCAGATAATAATACTGTATATAATTTTATATTCTAAATACTCAGTCATCAGTAAATTATAAATATCTTATATAATTTATATTTATAAAAGTTCTGAATTAGAGATTCATTGTCTATCTCAAAAGTATAGACAGTTGTTATTATCAATCAAGTATACTGAGATATTTATTCTTGAATATACATCTATAAGAAATTAAAATACTTTGCTTTATACAGCTTTTACAGTCTGTTGTCAGAATTTATTCATCTCTGCTATTTACTTTCATTATTCTTCAAATAAAGATTTCTGAGCTCAGAATAGATTAATATATATATAAAAACTATCTGATTATATAAAACTTTCTATAATCACAAAGTTGATTAATCAATATTCTCAGTGTTTTCATCTATTATCTAGATTGTCAGAAAATATATCTTATTCTCTGTAGAATAGAGCATCTATAAAAGCATTTTCTGTCTCTGATTGATAATAGATTGCAAATAAGAAACAGCTGAGAAACAGTGATCAGTATATATATCTCTCTATAAGCTTACAAATAATTGTAAAGTATTCTAAGTTCTTATGATTAGTGACAATCTCAAACTTCTCAATACTTATGAGCTCAGATTTTCATTCTTTGAGATATTATATAATTATCAGAAGTTTTTTATTATAAATTTTATAGTTATATTCAGCAGATAATATCTTCTTTAAGATGAAGATACAGAGTTATAGAATATTTTCATTATTATATTATATTAGTACTTCATCTACTATATAATCTGAAGTATCTGTTTTAAGAATTATATACTTATCTGAGTTGAACAACTGCAGTATTGAGATGATTGTGAATATATACTTTAATTTCTTGAAAGCAGCATTCACTTCAGTGATTCATTGAAATACAGTATTCTTTCATATCAAATTTGTTAGTGATCATACAATATCTGAGAAGTCTCTGATAAATCTTTGATAGAAGTTGATGAATTCTAGAAAACTTCTAGTTCTTTTTATTAAGATAGATATCTCTCAATTGAAAATTGCTTCTATTTTTTTAGAATTCATTCATACATTTTTCTCAGCTTCAATAATGAATTCTAGATAGATTATAAACTTGATTTTGAAGTCACATTTATCAATATTCACTTATAGTTCTACTTCTTATAAATGATCAAGTATCTGTCATATATACTTGCAGTATTCAGTAAGCAATTCATCAGTGAAGATCAGAATATTATTTATATACACTGATACAATCTCATCAAGCAGATCTTATAGAGCTCAGTTGATATATTTCTGAAATATACTGAGAGTATTCACTAGCTCAAAAAAAATTACTGTTCACTTATATAGTTCATAATATATATAAAAGACAGTTAATTATTCATCACTTTTATTAATTCTTATCTTGTAGAAGACTGCAGAGATGTCAAGCTTTATAAATTATTTCACTTTTTCTATTCATTCAAGTATTTTATTGATGAGTGAAAGAGAATATCAGTCTTTTTACATAATCTTATTGAGTTCTCAGTAGTTAATATAGAATTATAAATCTTTATCTAATTTTTTTGCAAATAGTACAGATACTGCAGTGAGTGAATTGCTAATACAGATGAAGTCTTTATTCAGTAGTTTATTGAATGTTTTTTATAAAATAAAAAGCTCATTACATAATATACTGTAGAGAGAATCTTAGAGTGATTGTGAATCCTTACTATTTTTTTTAATAAATTCAATTGTATAATCTATATTATACTCTTAGTGAAAGAGAAGCTTTTCAGCTGCTTTTTTATCAAATATATCTGTGAAGTTTCTGTATATTTTGAGAAGTTCTTTACAGAGCTTTTTGAAGTTCTTAAGCTCTAATTTTTCTAATATTTTTTTGATATCTGTCATGCTAATGATGAACATCTGAATATTCTTTTTTTTATATATTTAATGAATTAACAACTTGAATACTTTCACTGATATCTGAATAAGATTAATGATTCTATCAATATTCTTTTTATAGACACAGTCATCTTCTGAGAAAATAAGACAGCAGTTGTATATATCTAACAAGATTTCAAATTCTATAAGTTATAACAGACTGAGTATTAAGTTATATTCAAAATTCTGTATTTCATATATGAAAATACTCTTCTTCTTATATTCTTCTATATTAATATTGAATCTTATCATATTGTAGAAGATAGATTTTTTAGAGTTATTAAATTCACTCAGTTTATACAGTTTGAAGAAAGAAATATACTGAAGCTTATACTTTTCTACTAGCTGAATATTTATAAGAGTATAATAAAGAAAATTACTGTCTATCATTGTGTATATATTGACTAAGCTATTTACAATGACAGAGATTATAATTATATCTACTTACATCTTCTACTCAAATCTTCAGCTAGCTTTTTATTTCTTAAACTCTTATTTATATTTTAAAACAAAAGCTTTTCTTTTCTCTGTTTTTATTTATTTATAAGTATAGTTGTATTCACTCACAGTGTAGAAGCAGAAGCTACTGTATTGATATATTGATTTATAAAATACTTTGATTTATTACAGTGAATACAGATATCTCAGACAATTCAATCAGTAACTTTTTATTCAGAAAAATCAGATATTTTTAATCATTCTGTACTTATATAAGAGATTCAATTTATAATATCTGCAGAGACAGCTGATGCAGTTGATGTATTAGTAGATATATAGTTCTATCTATAATTATTATATCTTTCTTAAACAGCATTGAAGTGTGCAAAATTGTTGTCAAATTGATATAAATAAGTGCAGTAGTTATAGTAATATATAAATATAAGATATAAGATGCAGAGTTTGAGCAGTTCAAAACTAATATACTGACTTAGAAAATTGATTTTGATAGTATCATCTCAGTTCTAATCTTCTGTTTTGTATATTTTATTATCAAAGTCAGATAGATAGTTTATCAGTAATATATTTCTCTGATAGTTTCTGTTCAATTATTGTATTATATATATTTGAAGTATAAAGTTCAAGAACAGAATATTTAGTTAGCAGAAAACTTCTTCAGAGATGTACATCTTATATATATACAACTCAATCTAAGATTGAAACTTGACTAGAGCATCTTCTTCTAGCTAACTATAAATATAGCAAGCTTGCAAAAGCAGAGAATCTATCACAGATTTATCTTCTTTAAGCTTAGCTTTCATCTTCTATTTTCAGACTAAGTAGATTGAGAGTTCTTTCACAAATTTGTTGAGAAGAGAGAGACATTCTCTTCTTTTATATATAAAAGATATTGATGCTTGTATAATTCTTGATATATTTATATTCAGATTATTCAGTTGTCACTGAAGCTTTATCATCTATAGAAATTATTGTTGAAAAAAGCTATAAAATTCAATATTGTCTTCTGCAAGATTTTGATTTTCACTCACAGAAGAATATTTATAGAGATGTTTATAGTTTATTTTATTTTTATATAAGATTATAATTTTTGATTCTGATAACTTAGAGATCAGAAGATTCAGTTCTTATTCTTTGAAGAAAATATTTTATAGATACTCTGATCTTTTTATAGATATACAGTTGTGAACTTCTAAGCATTCAGACTTCTTCACAGTATTATCACAGTGTTGTGACTTTATAGAACTTGAGTAACTTATTCTTAAACTTAATTTGAGTATCTAGATGCAATCATAAACACAGAGCATTCAGACTAATATAGATGAATCAATTCATAATATAACAAATATATCATCTAAACAGAAGTTATCAATGTTGTGGATTAAATCATTTATACTGTCTACACAGTTCATATAATCTATTTCAATAATACTATCAACAAATTTGACACTATTCTGATAACAGTTTATAAATCAATTAAAAAAAGAAAGAGAAAGAAGATCAGAAGAAGAGATTATATGAAAAGATTTTTATAGACAAGAGAATCAGAGCAGAAGAAATATCAGAGATTATACTCTGAAAAAATACAGAGTAAAAGAATTATTAGAGTATTAAGATATACACAATTGTGAAGTGGAATTATAAAAAGATGTGGAAGAATTTCATAAGTGTATATAAGTATATAAGCATGCAGCAGAGGGTTGATTGCATAAGTTAACTATCAATGAATGCTAATCCATCACAAGATTCAACAGATCAGTAGTGAAATATCAGATGAAAGTTTCTTCAAAACTCATTATATTATAATATATTTTTTATCACTGACTTATACTTTAATTCTCTTATAAGAACTTCTTATAATATTACAGATATTTTCAGTATATAGATATAAGACTCATCTATATCTGTAAATATAATAAGAGCTCAGAATATCTGATACTCTGCTGCTATTTATAGAAATAATTCTCTTATTAATTTAAAAAATCAGTAGTATAATCATATAATCAGACAATAGTAGTAATCTATTTTAAGTCTCTGACTCTCACAGATTTTGTAGAACTGCTGAAATACACACAGTTTTATATATAATACTGTATAAGATAGTACAATCAGTATAGTCAGATCAGTTCAATTGATATAATTGATTTAATCAGTACAGCTGATTCAATCAGTACAATCAATTTATCTGATACAATTGATTTAATTAGTTCAATCTGTACTGATAATGCATTCAGCTCAAATCATATATATGATTCAGAAAATACTTCTCTTGACTGCTATTATCTGATTTACACAGTCACTATCTATATTTTTTTTATCTTCTCTGTAAAGATACATTATTTTTTTTCTTTCTCTTCTATATCTTTCTCTGCATCTCACTCTTTCTTTTGTGATTCTTTATAGAATCTTTTTAATCTTTTTTTCTTTTTCAACTGACTTTACTGTTTCTGAATCTGTGTTGAGATCATATAACTGTATAATATTACAGATGATACAGTCTTGAGCTGATTCTCTCTACTTTGATTTAATTCAAGAGTATAGATTCTCTTCTCTCTTTTTTATTCTTTTATAACTGTTTGTTATTACTTCTTCTTATTTCTTTTCTTCTGAGATATATCTAGCTTTATGATATACTGAGAGATTACTCTCTTTCTTTCTTCTATAAAGTCTTTCAGATACAGCAGTGATGATCTTCTCAGAGAATCACACTATAGCTTTACTATGAATGATCATATATTGAGTCAGAAGTGAATGAGCAGCTCAATGAACTGAGTTTTCTTAAGAGTTGCTATCTGAATTCTGTTTCTCTTTTCTGTGTATATAGAAATTTCTTCAGTATAGCATGTTCTCATACTCTTCAGAAGATCTCTGAAACACAGACACTGTCTGTGCTTCTCTGAAACACTAAATCAATACATACATACATATATATATACAGAGAATCAACTCAGAAGAATTGTATTCAGATACTGATTTATAAAATACTCTGATTTATTACAGTATATATAGATTTTTCTAATAATTCAATTGACTGTATTCTTATCTGAGATATTGAAAACTCTTAAATATTTAATATTTATATAAAAGATTCAATTTATTAGTTCTGATTCAAATATAAAAAATACTGTAGAGTAATTTAAGATATATATATTTACTCAGTAAAATTTTTTATAATTTTAAAATATATAAAATTAAAATAGATTATTATTTAATAGACAGAGATCTGTGCAGTATTTACTATATATTGAGAATTTTAAATACTTTATACTTCAGTTATATAACTGAAAGTTCAAATTCTTGAATAGTATATTAATTTTGATAATATCATCTCAGTTCTATTTATTTACTTCTAGAAGTTTGTAATTGAATTCAGATAAATAGATTATTAATAGAATATTCTTTTAACAAGTTTTATTTAATCAGTCTAATATCTTAATTTAAAGTATAGAATTAAGAAAAAAAGTATTGAGTTGTTAGAAAATTAACTCTAATATACACTGATTATCTGAATAGTAATTTATTCAGAATTAAAATTTTGCTAATATATTATTATTCAATCTACTGTGAATATATTATATTTAATTCAATAGCAAGTCTATTACTTAATTATTGATAGTCAATTTAATATTTATTTTTAATTTTTATATAAAATATAGCACTAGATCTTCTGTATATTTATTAAAAATTAAAAGTTTCTCTTTTAAAAACTTTTTTATAAGATGTAGATGTAGAGAGAACAGTAAATATAGATATATTTATTTCAATAAATTATTACTGTAACTCAGTTATTTATAATATTTATTATTGAAGAATACTTTATAGATCTAGATTATTATTTATTATATTCAAATACAGTAGATGTTTATAGATCTGTTGATAATTTATTTCAATATTTAAAGATATATAATTTTAGAAAAGATAGTATATTTATAGACACTCAGATCTCTCACAAATATTATTCATAATATTATAATATTAAATTTATCAAGTTTTTTTATAAATACTATTTATAGTATTACAGTTTATAGATATTCAGATTTCTTTGTGAGACAGTCAATTATATTATAGATATTTAGATACAACAATCTATATATCTAATAATAAAAGCATTCAGACTCAATAAAAAACTTGTATAATAACTAGACACTCAAATCTTTTAACATAATCAATATACTTGAGTATAAAAACTAATAACAAAGCACTCAGATCTTTTAATATAATCAATATACTTAGATATAGAAACTAATAATTAGATATTCAGATTTTAAATATAAATAAATCAATTTATAATATAATAAATATACTACTGATTAAGTAGATATTATTAATATTGTAGATTAAATTATTCATACTGTCTGTACAGTTTGTATAATTTATTTCAATAGCACTATCAATAAACTTGACATTATTCTGATAATAGTTTATAAATTAATTAAAAAAAGAAAGAGAAAGAAGATCAGAAGAAGAGATTATATAAAAGAGTTTTTATAGATAGAGAGATTGAAATAAAAAAATTATCAGAGATTACACTCTGAGAAAGTATGGAATGAAAGAATCATTAGAGCATTAAAATGTGCACAATTGTGGAGTGGAATTATAAGAAGATATGAGAGAACTTCATAAGTATGTATGAGTATATGAGTGCACAGTGAGAGGTTGATTGTGTAAGTTAACTGCTAACAGATGCTAATCTATCACATATATATAAATATATTATTATGTGTGATTATTGATTGTTTGTAATATATTCACTTATCAGAGAAAGACTTATCTAATACTGATAAGATAGATATTTATAAGAAATTCTCAGAGAAAATTTTATCTGTGCTGAATTTTCATTATAGTATCAAATTTATTAATAGTATTATTGAAATAGATTATATAAACTATACAGACAGTATAAGTAGTTTAATCTACAATAATAATAATATTCACTTAATCAGTAACATATTCATTACAGAACTAAAATATTTGATAATGAAATCAAGGAAAATTTTAATCTCAGTTTCATATATAGTTACACAGTCAGTCTACACTGCTTATATTGATATTCTATTTTTAAATAAACAATACTAAAAAGATATATATTTGTTATAAATAAATATCTATAATATTATATAAACAGTATTTGCAATTGATATATCTATATAAGTTACTGAGAATAGCTTCTATAAAAAAAGAGGGCAATTGTAATACACTCTCATATACTTATTATTTTCTTATATTATCTTTATTTATTGTTATCTTTTATTGCTATATTTCCACTACTACTATTTTCATGTATATATATATATCTACATTTATATATCTTACACATCTTTTTTTTTCTTTCTTTCTTCAGTGATTAGCTATTATTCTCTACTATATACTATCTATTACTACTTCTATTACTACTATACTATTTACTGCTATTTTATTAATATTATTACTACTACTTTTTTCCACTATCTTCTACTATTTACTCTTCACACTGTTATCACCTCTTATATAAAAGAAAAGTTTATTGAATCAGCTGAATCTATTACTGAAATTAAAAAGATTTAAAAGAAAATAGACAGTGAATAAAATAACAGAGTAGTAAGTATGACAGTAGACAGCTGAGAAATATATTGAAATAAATTGTAGCAAGTAACTGAACAGACAGCAGATATATAAGAATTATAATATTTAGTATAAAATCTAAATAAAAGCTGTATCAAGCAGATTTTACAAAAGCAGATAACTGCAATGCAAGATATATTATCTCACATACTGTGAATATAAACAAAAAGAAGATATTTTAAATAATAGAGAAAGAAAAATAATAATAATCTCAATACTATATAATAATGAAAAGGCTGAGAAAGCAGATCTCTTATCAATTTGATATCAATAATTAATAATCAGTACTTATTACTTTTTCTTATTTCTTTTTTTTTCATATATCAAATATATCAGTAGAGCTTTAAAGCATTCAGATCAAAGCTGATTGTGACAGATTAGCACTTATTGATAGTTAACTTACACAATCAACCCCCTGCTGCATGCTTATATACTCACATGTGCTTATGAAGTTCTTCCACACCTCCTTGTGATTCTGCCTTACAATCATGCACATCTTAATACTCTAATGATTCTTCCATTCCATGCTTCTTCAGAGCACAATCTCTGATATTTCTTTCACTTCAATTCTCTTATCTATAAGAATCCTCTTATACAACCCCTTCTTCTGATCTTCTTTCTCTTTCTTTTCTTAATTGATTCATAAACTGTTATCAGAATAGTATCAAGTTTATTGATAGTGTTATTGAAATAGATTGTACAAACTATACAGACAGTACAAACAGTTTAATTCATAATATTGATAACTTCTACTTAATCAGTGGCATATCTGTTATATTATAAATTGATTCATCTGTGTCAGCTCAAATGCTCTGTGTTTATAATCACATCTAGATACTCAAGTTAAATTTAAGAATAAGTTATTCAAGTTCTACAAAGCTGCATCACTGTGATAATACTGTGAAGAAGTCTGAGTATTTAAAAGTCTATAACTATATATCTGTAAAGAGATCAGAATATCTACAAAGTATTTTCTTTAAAGAATAAAAACTGAATTTTCTGATCTTCAAGTTATTAGAATCAAGAATTATAATCTTATATAAAAATAAAATGAACTATAAATATCTCTATAAATACTCTTCTGTGAGTGAAAACTGAAATCTTGTAGAAGATAATACTGAACTCTGTAACTTTCTTCAGTAGTAATCTCTACAGATGATGAAGCTTCAGTGACAACTGAATAATCTGAATATAAATATATTAAGAATTACACAAGCATCAATATCTTTTATATATAAAAGAAGAGAATGTCTTCCTCTTCTCAACAAATTCATGAAAGAACTCTCAATCTACTTAATCTGAAAATAGAAGATGAAAATCAAACTTGAAGAAGATGAATCTATAATAGACTCTCTGCTTTTGCAAGCTCACTATATTTATAGTTGATTAGAAAAAGATACTCTAGTTAAGTTTCAATTTTGAATTGAGTTGTATATATAGAAAATATACATCTCTGAAGAAGTTCTTTATCAACTAGATATTCTATTCTTAAATTCTATACTTCAAATATATACAATACAATGATTGAATAGAAACTGTCAGAGAAATATATTACTAATAAACTATCTATCTGATTTCAACAGTAAGATATATGAAGCAGAAGATCAGAACTGAAATGATACTGTCAAAATCAATTTTCTGAATCAGTATATTAGCTTTGAACTGCTCAAGTTCTGTATTTTATATTTCATATTTATATATTATTATAACTACTGCACTCATTTATATCAACTTGACAACAATCTCACACACTTCAATACTGTTTAAGAAAAATATAACAATTATAGACAGAATTATATATCTACTAATATATCAACTGCATCAGCTGTCTCTGTGAATACTATAAATTGAATCTTTTATATAAGCACAGAATAATCAAAAATATCTGATTTTTCTGAATAAAAAGTTACTGATTGAATTATCTGAAATATCTGTATTTACTGCAATAAATCAGAGTATTTTGTAAGTCAGTATATTAATACAGTAGCTTCTGCTTCTACATCATAAGTGAATACAACTATATTTATAAATAAACAAAAACAGAGAAAAGAAAAGCTTTTATTTTAAAATATAGATAAGAGTTTAAGAAGCAAGAAACTAGCTGAAGATTTAAGTAGAAGATATAAGCAGATATAATTATAATCTCTGTTATTGTAAATAGCTTAATCAATGTATGTGCAATGATAGACAGTGATTTTCTTCACTATACTTTTATAAACACTCAGCTAGTAGAAAAGCATAAGCTTCAGTGTATCTTTTTCTCTGAATTATATAAACTGAATGAATTTAATAATTCTAGAGAATCTATCTTCTACAATATAGTAAGATTCAATATTGATATAGAAGAATATGAGAAGAAGAGTGTTTTTACATACAAAGTATAGAATCTTGAATACAATTTAATACTTGATCTGTTATAGCTTATAGAATTTGAAATCTTATTAGATATACACAACTGCTGTTTTATTTTCTCAGAAGATAATTATATCTATAAGAAAAATATTGATAGAACTGCTAATCTTACTCAGATATTAATAAAAGTATTCAAGTTATTAATTTATCAAGTATATAAAAAAAAGAATATTCAGATATTTGCTGCTAGCATGACAGATATCAAAAAAATATTAGAAAAATTAGAGCTCAAGAACTTTAAAAAGCTCTGCAAAGAACTCTCTGAAATATACAGAGACTTTACAGATATATTTGATGAAGAAATGATCAAAAAGCTCCTCTCTCATTGAGAATACAGTATAGATTATACAATTAAACTTATTAAAAAAGATAGTAAGAATTCACAATTACTCTGAGATCCTCTCTACAGTATATCATACAACAAGCTTTTTATTCTATGAAAAATACTCAATAAATTACTGAATAAAAACTTTATTTATATTAACAATTCATCTACTGCAGCATCTGTACTATTTATAAAAAAATCAGATAAAAACTTACAATTCTGTGTCAACTACTGAGAATTCAATAAGATTATATAAAAAAACTGATATTCTCTTTCACTCATCAATAAAATACTTGAATGAATAGAAAAAGTAAAATGATTTATAAAGTTTAATATCTCTGCAGTCTTCTACAAGATAAGAATTAACAAGAATAATGAATGACTAACTGTCTTTTATATATATTACAGACTATATAAGTGAACAGTAATCTTTTTTGAGCTAGTAAATGCTCTCAGTATATTTCAGAAATATATCAACTGAGCTCTACAAAATCTACTTAATAAGATTATATCAATGTATATAAATAATATTCTGATCTTCATCAATGAATTGCTTACTGAATACTATAAATATATATAATAGATACTGAACTGTTTACAAGAAGCAGAACTACAAATAAATATTAATAAATATAACTTCAAAATCAAGTCTACAATCTATCTAGAATTCATTATTGAAGCTGAGAAAGATGTATAAATAAATTCTAAAAAGATGAAAGCAATTCTTAATTAAAAGACATTTATCTTGATAAAAGAGATTAGAAGTTTTCTAGAATTTATCAACTTCTATTGAAGATTCATCAGAGACTTCTTGAATATTATACAATCACTAATGAATTTGATACAGAAGAATACTATATTTCAATGAATTATTAAAGCAGATACTACTTTCAAAAAATTGAAGTATATATTTATAACTGCTTCAATGCTGCAGTTGTTCAACTCAGATAAATATACAATTCTCAAAACAGATACTTCAGATTATATAGTAGATAAAGCACTAATATAATATAATAATGAAAATATTCTACAATTCTGTGTCTTCATTTCAAAGAAGATATTGTTTACTGAATGTAACTATAAGATTTATGATAAGAAACTTCTGATAATTATATAATATCTCAAAGAATGAAAATCTGAGCTTATAAATATTGAGAAGTTTGAGATTGTCACTGATTATAAGAACTTAGAATACTTTACAATCACTCACAAGCTTATAGAGAGATATATACACTGATTACTGTTTCTCAGCTGTTTTTTATTTATAATCTATTATTAATCAGAGACAGAAAATATTCTTGTAGATACTCTATTCTGCAGAGAATAAAATATATTCTCTGATAATCTAGATAATAGATGAAAGTATCAAAAATATTGATTAATCAATTCTACAATTATAGAAAGTTTTATACAATCAGATAGCTTTTATATATATATTAATCTATTCTGAGCTCAGAAATCTTTACTTGAAGAATAATAAAAGTAAGTAGTAGAGATGAATAAATTCTGATAACAGACTGCAGAAATCATACAAAGCAAAGCATCTCAATTTTTCACAGATATATACTCAAGAATAAACATCTCAGTATACTCAATTAATAATGACAACTGTCTACACTTTCAAGATAGATAATAAATCTCTAATTCAGAACTTTTATAAATATAAATTATATAAAATATTCATAACTTACTGATGACTGAGCACTCAGAGTATGAGATTATATACAGTATTATTATCTGAGAATTCTACTGACTGAATATATTGAAGAATGTATGCTGATTTGTATACAATTGCAACTACTGTGACTCAGTAACAGTATGATATAAATACTGAAAAGAAATACTAAAATCTCTGTCTATTCTCAAATAAACTTGATGTAATATAGCTATTGATTTTGTAGTTTTCTTATCTGAGAGTAACAGTTCTATAAATGTTCTAATCATTGTTGATTATTTCAGTAAAAGTATGATACTACAGCTTTGTAATAAAATAAATACTGAAATTATTATAAATATCTTTATCAGAAGCTTATTCTATCACATACACAGTCTATCTTCATTTATTATATTAGATAGAGATAGTCAGTTTATAAGTGCACTTTGAATCTGTATATATCAGCTACTGAGAATTGAGTGAAAGTTGTTAATAGTATATTACTCAGAGACTGATGAAGTTACTGAGAGAATGATATAGATAGTTAAGAATATTCTCTGAAAGTTCTATAACTATATATAAAATGACTAAAATAATCTGCTACTGTACACTGAGATTGTTATAAATAATTAAAATTCTATTATAATAGATATAAATCTGTTTTTTCTTCTATATAATTATAATTTAGAAATTCTGAACTTTTCTGAGATTTCTCAAGAGATTATATATATCTGCAGTTCTATATAAGTGGTAGAGAATATAATCAGTAAGTTTAAGAAAGTCTGTGAATAAGTTGAAGCTTCAATGACTAGCACTCAACAGAATTATAAAGATTAAATAAATATCAAGAAAAGTTTTATAATTTAATACAATATAGAAGATAAGATTTGACTAGATCTCAGAAATATAAAAATAAATCATTTCTCATATATACTGAACTATCATCACATCAAATATATAATAGTAGAAGTATTAGATACTCACAACTATCAACTGAACACTTTATCTGATATTTATAATATTTTTTATACAAATCTATTCTGATCTGTGACTGAGAATCTATTCTTCTTACAAAAGACTTCTGATTGATAATTATCTGTTATTATAGAAGAAGACAATGAACTTAAATGAAAAATTGAAGTAATTCTCAGTGACAGAATCAATTATTATCACTGTGAATATTTTATCAAATAAATAGAATATAATTATTTAATCTGAGAATCTGTGTCTGTTATAAAGAACACCACTGCATTTAATATCTATAAATTCTTACTCATCTCAGTAGAGAAAAATAATGTGATGAATTAGCATTTATTAATAGTTAACTTATACAATAAATCCTCTGCTGTGTGCTCACATACTCACATATATTTATGAAATTCTTTCATATCTTTTTACAATTTCACTTCATAATTGTGTATATCTTAATACTCTAACAATTCTTCTGCTCTGTGCTTCTTTAGAGTGTAATCTCTGATATTTCTTTCACTTTAATTCTCTTATCTATAAAAATCCTCTTGTATAATCTCTTCTTCTGATCTTCTTTCTCTTTCTTTTCTTAATTAATTTATAAACTGTTATCAGAATAGTGTTAAATTCATTGATAGTGCTGTTGAAACAGATTGTATAAACTGTGCAGATGATATAAACAGTTTAATCTGCAACATTGATAACTTCTGCTTAATCAGTGGCACACCCATTACACTAATAAAATGGCTAAGAGTGATATTATATAATATTATATAACAATTCAACATCAATATAAAAGAGAAAAATCTTGATTTAATATGTTGAATATATTCAAATGTATACAGACAAGTTATATAATCTTAATTTGAAAATCAGTTGAAAATTTTAATGAGGTAAATCATCAATCAATCAGAAATCTGTATATTTACAATCATCAAGCCAATTCACCAATCAATCAGAAGAGGTCTTAGCTATGCATTCATTAGAATATATATACCACCACTTTCAAAAGATATATTATTATTATTATTATTCTTCATTTATAGATGTATGCAGTCAGTGACTATGACATCTATCTGAAATATTTCAGAATTTTTCAAATCAAGAATTTTCTAATATACAAAAGCAATTTGATACATGCAGTAACAGAATTCCAGCTCAGAATCAAACAACTAATCAAAATATTCAATCAGAAAGATCAATATTAAGAAAAGACAATTAGTCAACTCAGATCAACTCAATATATATAAAAGAAAAATAGCAACTATTATAAAGGAAATTTAAAGAGTGCTCTAACAACTGTAAAATCAATAACTAACAAATAGAACTTCTCAAAACAAATCAACAATACAATCAACAATACTACAGAACAAACCCCTGCAGTTTACACCTTGAGCTATATATATATTTTAACACTCTATATAACCAGCTGCTGCCTCTGTCCTCTTAGATCATTATTAGAGATTATCATTCTCTCTAGAGTGCCACCACCCACCTGGGTTCTTTAACTAGTCTATCTAAGTGAGATTCTTACTAAGAATAACATCAGAGCTACTCAGTTCTAGTTAAACCCCCTGATCTTCTGACTGTCAATCTTGGCATTTCAGTCTATCAATTGATCATCACAGTCTTGCTTGCACTAATCATCTATTAAGAGTGTCTAGGCCTCATCTCATCTAGGTTCTTGCTAGGCCTGGGGTGCTCTAATTGAGTAGTTTTTAAATCATTTCTCAGAATTTAGAGATGTCTAGATAGTAGTGGATGAAGTAGTGGTGAATCTCTGATCAGTTAAGCTTGACAATAATTTGCTATTCTGCAGATATCTTCACCCCCACAACATCTTATCTATTCAGTACTGATCTAACTTGATGCACTTGGGGGGTTCTAGCCCCACAAGATCAGTGAGAATTTAGTGCCTGATTATAGCTGATATCTTAAAAGAGGTCAGTTACATCTGATACTGTTTGGTGATTTAACAGTGAAAATTGGTTAAAATGAGCTCTGCAGAATTCAAACCCACACCCCTTCTGAGGTATCAAGTAGATAGTTAACTGCTACATCATCAGATCTTCAGTCTTTTGAAAATAGCTGAGAGAAGAATAATAAATCTTCAGAAACAGACTGAGCTTCTATCTTTTTTATTTATCTTAAATATTATTATCATCTCTGTTAGTTTTTAATTTTATAAGAAGTGACAGAATCTGAAGCAGCAGCTGTATAGCTATTATATAAAAAAAGATATATACTGTTAGTATACTCTAAGCAGATGAACTGTGATTTCATCTATATCTAAGAAAATACTTTGTATATTAATAATATTATACTTTATTTTTTTCATCTCAATCTGAGAATTTTAGAGTAGATTTTCTGTATTACTTCAGTATTTATTATTCAGTGAATTGTACTTCAGATCATTTACTGAGTCATATTATTTCAGAATTATTTATTAAAATATTTTAACTTTGATAGTAATTTCTTCTATAATTTAATTATCAATTATCAGAGAGAGTGCTCTGAAATTAAGTTTCAGTCTATATCAAATTATAACTCAATACAGATCTCTATTATCTCTAATCTTATTGATTATCTATCTTCAGTATATATATTTGACTCTGTATACTATATTCTTAAACTGATATCTTTTAATCTCTGTCTAATAAATAATAAATTTCTGATATACTCTTCAGCAGTCTGCTGTTTATTAAGAGATGATAATCTAACTCTATTATATTGATTTACTGATTGTCTGAGCTGCTGTCAGAAGACTCTGAATAAAATACTATATCAAATTATTCAGTTATACTATATTCTCAATTTTATTTAGACAGAGTATATCTACTATAAAGTCTTAAATAAAATCTGTAAAGAATTTCAGTTGAGAGTTTATAATTTTAAACTGAGTACTATTTAACTGTATCTGAAATACTATTAATAGTACAGTAATTATAGATTGATAATTTGAGTTACAGTATAGATTCTGATATACTGTAGTGAATATAAAAACTATATTTAAAAAAATAAAATTAATTATATAATCTGCAGTATGAATTGAAATATCTATCTTCTTCACAAAATTTATTTTATATTTACTGATTTATTGAATAAGCTTTTTTCTCTGATATAGATTGACTGTATTCAGTTCAAAAATATTATACTGTATATTGAGATTCTCTTCAATCAAATAGTAAGCTGATGAACTCAGATCAGTCAGATAGTCAATAACTGTATCTATATTAGATTATCTATATATATTAAAAATATAATAGTTATTGATATTAATTTATAGAAGATCTCTGCTTTGTATTGACTGATATTGCTGTGCTCTTATCTTTAAGTTTTTTTATATATATATTATAATACAGAGTCTTTTCTTCTCTCACTGCTCTGAGTTTAAATTATCTCAGTAATCTACAGATATAAAGTATTTATAAACTGAATAATTTAATATCTTAATATCAGAGTATATATATAATTTCTGTATATAGATTACTTTACAGTTCTGCTCAAAAGTCAACTACAAAGCTGCTGTATAGCAGAGAATTACTCTGATAATATTTACTCAAAAAATCTATAGAGAATAAATTTTCTACTGATTATTTCTATAGCATCAGTTATATTACTGATATTGATATTCTAATATAAAAGATTATTTAATAAACTGCTGCTGAAGTTCATTTATAAAATGAAGTTAAAATTAGATAGCTTCAGATTTATTGTCTGTGAACTAGAGCTGAGCTGTTTTTTAATGACTCAGTTATTTTGCTGTATAACTGTATAAGTCAAATACTATCTGATTCAAACTATCTATCAAATAGTATTCTTCTCTCTAATAGAGCTCTGAGTAACTGTTTATTTGTATAATACTGACTCTGTAAGCTGTGTTGACTGAGTTGATAATATAAGTATTACTACAGTTATTATTGATGCTGATGATACTGATAGTTATTATTATTCTTGAGTATTTCTATAATATCTATTATTAAAATGATGAACAGCTGCTAGCTTTTTCTATATTAATTATTTTAGATTATTATTTATCTATCTAAATATAGTAGAGCAGTGTTAATATTCAGCTGAGTAGAGCTGACAGCAGTTGATATACTATAATACTTTTTTATACTTTACATCTATTGATTTTTTATATTAATTTGTGAGCTCACTGCAGTTGAAATATCTTATCAGCTGTATATATTTTAAAAAGTAATAATATTCTTAACACTCTGAGTTATATCTTACAGCTGAAAGCCTCTTCTCAATCAATTTAATTCTTTCACTGATATTGAAGAGTAAGAAGTCTTTTACTGAGATGAGAAAGAAGATAATTTATATTATCTTCTCTATCTTAAGATTCATTTTATACTGTGAGAGTTAACAGCTTACTGACTTTATCTTGATCTGAGTCAGAATCTTCTTTTTAATTATTTTATCTGTGAAGATTCTTACTTCTTCTCAGTTCTGTATAAATTCTGAAATTTCTGAAACAGTATAGTTATATCACTGCTTCAGTAGCTGAATCTCTGTAATATCAAATATTTTATAGAAAATAATCACTGTTTTCTCAGTAATCAGAATATTGTATATAACTCTGTTATTTAATATAATTACTCAGTCTGTTCTAATAAACTCTACTTTTAATATACTAATTATATTTTTTATTCTCTGAATATTTGTAATAATTATCTATTGTACTGTATATAACTGCAGTTGAGTAATTTATTTCTTCAGTTGAAGAATAATAAAAATTTATAGATTCTTTTATTATTTTGAAACTTCTATAAAATCTCTTAACTGACTGATATTTTTAAATTGCAGACTAGCTCTGTTAGTATTATCTATCTGAGAAGCTGTGATTTTAGCAGAGATAAATTCAGATACAGTAGAGTTTTTCTCTCTTTAAATAATATCTATTCAGATAATTGATTTTCTCACAGCTGTTTTTATTATATCTGATTATTTATAGATATTTGAGAGAGTATTTTCTTTTAAAACAGATACTGTTTTCAGATCTGCTGTCATACATTTTATAAATTTTTTATAAAAAACTCAGATAAAGTTTTGATTAACTGACTATTTTTTTTTCTCAATTCAGCTATTCAGAATTTTTATTAGTTTGATGAAAGTCTTCTACTACAGATTCTATTATTTCTGAGTCTTCTTAAACTACTTCTGTAATTGAGAGATGACTGTGAGAATACTGTCACTGATTTCTTTAAGAATTGAGAAAAATATTGTAACAGTTTTTTATTATCTCTTATCAGTTTTTTTAGTAACAAAATTGACTGATGACTTCAGCTTCAGTGATTTGATGAAGATTGTATTGATATTTCTTAATAAATGAAAAAATATTGAAGACTTTATGATCACTCAACTTGTATATATTACATATATAGAGTAGTTACAGAGAGCATGCAATGATGTTGAATGGATTAAAGAATTGAAATTATACAGAAAACAGTTGGAAAAGTGGAAAATTCAAATATACCTCTATGTTTATGAGTAGTTGTAAGAATGTTCTCTGTATATATAAATACTGTATTATTTATAAATAGATAAGAATAGAGAAAAGAAGAGCTTTTACTCTAAAATATAGATAAAAGTTTAAAAAATAATAAGCTAGCTGAAGATTTGAATAGAAGATACAAGCAGATATAATTATAATCTCTATTATTATAAATAGTCTAGTCAATATATATACAATAATAGATAATGATTTTCTTTACTACACTTTTATAAATACTCAGTTAGTAAAAAAATATAAACTTCAGTGTATTTCTTTTCTCAAATTATATAAACTGAATAAATTTAATAATCTCAGAGAATTCATCTTCTACAATATAATAGGATTCAATATTAATATAAAAAAATATAAGAAGAAGAGTATTTTTATATATAAAGTATAGAATCTTGAGTATAACTTAAAAAGGGATCTATTATAATTTATAAAATTTGAAATCTTCCCCCAGAAAG
>NW_025544841.1:0-34148 GCF_000150115.1 Histoplasma capsulatum G186AR | reverse complement strand
ATTAGAGACTATCTGTAAGATCTGTTACTATCAGAAGTCAAAAGATTTTATTTTCTTCAAAATTATATTTATATATTTTATCTGAGAGATTGATGAAGATCAGTATCACTTTCAATATTCTATTCTCAATACTCTTCAAGTTATTGCAGAGACAATTTTGATTATACTTTTTGAATATATGATATTATATAAAAACAAATATAACAATATCTCACTAATTATTTCACAGATGACTTTAAGATTATGATTCATTATAGATAGATAACTCTTACTATAAGAGATATTAGATTAATTATAAAAATCATTTAAAAATTGAGAAGTAAATTTTTTAATGACTATAGACTGATAAAATAAATTTTATTTTATTTATTTATATTTTTCATTTTTTTTTCATTTTTTATTTGTTTTTTATTTTTTTTTGTAGAAGATTTTTGTTTTTTTTTTCATTAATATTCTCAGATATTTATTTTATTTTATTTTTTTTTAAATTTTTAACATGTCTAAAAAGATAACAATATTTGATAACACTCACAGCATAATTAGACATCATCTGATGTAATAACATATGAATTATATAATTATAGATAAATCACAGTTTCATTTGATATTATATTGTAAAATGAAATCAAATAATACTATAACTCAGAAATAAAGATAAAAACAGTATTCAGAATTTAATATTTTTTATAAACAGTGAAATAAGATCAGAGCTATAATATAAACAGTGTAAAGTAACTAATTTACAAAACACTATATAGAATCAGAACTAAAATATTTGATAATGAGACTGAGGAAAATTTTAGTCTCAGTTCTATACACAGTCACACAGTCAGTCTATATAAGCAGTATATCAGTGAATGAATTAATCAAGTTATTATTATAACAGAAGCAATAAGAATTCATCAAGCAGCTAGAATTGATTGATATAACTGATTTTGTTGATGATATATCAAAATAAAATATAAAGATTCAACAATCTTGAACAAAAGGAATTCAACATTCTCATACATCTTCTTTATCTATTTCTTTTCAACTTGCTAATCATCATATTCTCTATATTATTTTCTATTCTGACAATTTCTCCAGCTTTATTACTGGCAGTATTCAGCTGAAGAGAATATATTGAGAACTTGGTAAGTTCTACTATCAAGAATTTAAGAAGATTTAAGCAGCAGTATGAATATTCTATCAGATAAAACTTAACAATGCTCAGAACTATCTCTTATATATATCTAAGTATGATTTTTTCTATAAATACTGCCTACTTTTCATGTAATTAGTGGAGTTATAATAAGCAAGTCAATTAATATTATCAATATTCAGTATTTGAAGCAATATTCAGACTTCATTGATTCCAACACATTATCTCTCTCTACTGAGATAAATGAGAATTTATAGATATTAAATTGTGATGGGTTAGCATCTGTTGATAGTTAACTTATACAATCAATCCTCTACTATATACTTATATACTCACATGCACTTATGAAGTTCTTTTATGTTTTTTTATAATTCTGCTTTACAATTATATATATTTTAATATTCTAATAATTCTTCTATTTCATACTTTTTCAGAGCATAATCTCTGATATTTCTTCTATTCTGATTTTCTTATCTATAAGAACTCTCTTATACAATCTCTTCTTCTGATCTTCTTTCTCTCTCTTTTTTTAATTGATTTATAAATTATTATCAGAATAGTGTTAAGTCTGTAGATAGTACTGTTGAAATGAATTGTATGAACTGTGTAGATAATACAAACAGTTTAATCTATAATAATAATAATATCTGTTTAATCAGTGATACATCTGTTATATTACAAATTGATTCATCTGTATTTAAGACTCAAATATCTAGTTATTAGATTTCTATATCTGAATGCATCAATTATATTTAAGATCTGAGTGTCTTGTTATCAATTTCTATATTCAAATATATTGATTACATTAAAAGATCTGAATATCTAGTTATTATATAAGTTTCTTGTTGAGTCTGAGTACTCTCATTGTTAAATATATAGACTGTTATATCTAAGTATTTATAATACAATCAACTGTCTTATAAAAAGATCTGAGTGTCTACAAACTGTAATACTGTGAATAGTATTTACAAAAAAGTTTAATAAACTTAGTATTATAATACTGTGAATAGTATTCATAAGAATCTGAGTATCTATAAATATTCTGTTCTCTAGAATCATATATTTTTAGATATTGAAATAAGTTATCAACAAATCTATAAGCATTCACTACATTCAAATACAGTGAATGATAATCTAGATCTATAAAGTATTCTTCAGCAGCAAGTACTGTAAATAACTGAGCTATAATAACAGTTTACTGAAATAAGTATATCTATATTCACTATTTTCTCTACATTTATATCTTATGAAAAGTCTCTGAGAGAGAAGCTTTTAATTCTTGATAAATATGCAGAAGATCTAGCATTATATCTTGTGTAGAAGTTAAAAGTAAATATCAAGTTAAATATCAATAGTTAAATGATAGATTTACTATTAAATTAAGTATAATATATTCACAGCAGATTGAATGATAATATATTAGTGAAATTTCAATTCTGAATGAGTTATTATTCAGATAATTAGTATATATTAGAGTTGATCTTCTGATAATTTAACACTCTCTTTTTTAATTCTATATTTTAAGCTAAGATATTAGACTGACTAAATGAAACTCATCAGAAGAACACTCTGTTGATAATTTATCTATCTAAATTTAATTATAAACTTTTAGAAGTAGATAAATAGAACTGAGATGATATCATCAAAATCAATATACTGTTTAAGAATTTGAACTTTCAGTTATATAATTGAAGTATAAAATACTCAAAACTCTCAATATATAGTAAATACTGTGCAGATCTCTGTCTACTTAATAATAATTTATTTTAATTTTATATATTTCAAAACTGCAAAGAATTCTGCTGAATAAATATATATATTTCAAATTACTTTATAACAACTCTCATATTCAAATCAGAGTCAATAGACTGAATTTCTTATATGAATACTGAATATTCAAGAGTTTTCAATATTTCAGATAAAAATACTACTGACTGAATTGTCAGAGAAATCTGTATACACTGTGATAAATCAGAGTATTTTATAAATCAGTGTTTAAATGCAGTTCTTCTGAGTTGATCTCTTATATATATAAATACTGTATCATTCATAAATAAATAGAAATAGAAAAAAGAAAAACTCTTACTCTAAAATATAAATAAAAGTTTAAAAAGTAAAAAGCTAGCTGAAGATTTAAACAGAAGATATAAATGAATACAATTATAATTTCTATTATTGTAAATAGCTTAATTAATATATAAATAATAATAGATAGTGATTTTCTTTACTATACTTTTATAAATACTCAGTTGATTGAGAAGTATAAACTTCAGTATATTTTTTTCTCTAAACTGTGTAAACTCAGTGAATTCAACAGCTTCAGAGAATTCATCTTCTATAATATAATAAGATTTAATATTGATGTAGAAGAGTATAAGAAAAAGAATATTTATATATATAAAGTATTGAATCTTGAGTACAACTTAATACTCAGTCTGTTATAGCTTATAAAATTTGAAATCTTATTAGATACATACAATTATTGTCTTATTTTCTCAGAAAGTAATTATATCTATAAGAAGAATGTCAATAGAACTGTGACAGATTAGCATTTGTTGATAGTTAACTTATACAATCAACCCTCTGCTGTGTATTTATATACTTATATACACTCATAAAGTTCTTCTATATCTTCTTATAATTTCATCTCACAATTGTGTATATCTTAACACTCTAACAATTTTTTCACTCTGTGCTTCTTCAAAATGTAATCTCTGATATTTCTTTCACTTCAATTCTCTTATCTATAAAAATTCTTTTATACAATCTCTTCTTCTGATCTTCTTTCTCTTTCTTTTCTTAATTGATTTATAAACTGTTATCAGAATAGTGTCAAGTTTATTGATAGTATTATTGAAATAAATCATATAAACTGCACAGATGATATGAATGGTTTAATCTGCAATATTGATAATATCTATTTAATTAATAATATATCTATTACATTACAAATCAATTTATCTGTATTAGTCTGAGTACTCTGTGTTTACAATTATATCTAGATACTCAAATTAAGTTTAAAAATAAGTTATTTAAGTTCTATAAAGCTGCATTACTGTGATAGTGCTGTGAAGAAATCTGAGTATTTAGAAGTTCACAACTGTGTGTCTGTGAAGAAATCAGAGTGTTTATAAAGTATTTTCTTCAAAGAATAAGAACTGAATCTTCTGATCTTCAAGTTATCAGAATCAAAAATTATAATTTTATATAAAAATAAAATGAACTATAAATATCTCTATAAATATTCTTTTATAGATGAAAATTAAAATCTTGTAGAAGATAATACTGAACTTTATAGCTTTCTTCAATAGTAATCTCTGTAGATAACAGAGCTTCAGCAATAACTGAATAATCTGAATATAAATATATCAAGAATTATATAAACATCAACATCTCTTATATATAAAAGAAGAGAATATCTTTCTCTTCTCAACAGATTCACAGAAGAACTCTCAATCTACTTAGTCTGAAAATAAAAGATAAAAATCAAGCTTGAAGAAAATGAATCTGTGATAGACTCTCTGCTTTTACAAGCTTGCTATATTTATAGTCAGCTAAAAGAAAATACTCTAATTAAGTTTCAATTTTGAATTGAATTATATATATAGAAGATGTATATCTCTGAAGAAGTCTTCTATCAACTAGATATTCTATTCTTAAACTCTATACTTCAAATATATATAATATAATGATTGAATAGAAATTATCAGAGAAATATATCACTGATAAACTATCTATTCAATTTCAACAGTAAAATATACAAAATAGAAAATCAGAACTGAGATAATACTGTTAAAATCAATCTTCTGAGCTAGTATATTAGCTTTGAACTGCTCAAACTCTGTATCTTATATTTTATACTTATATATTATTATAACTACTGCACTCACTTATATCAACTCAACAACAATCTTGCATGCTTCAATACTGTTCAAGAAAGATGTAATAATTATAGATAGAACTATATATTTATTAATATATCAACTGCATCAGCTGTCTCTGTAGATGCTATAAATTGAATCTTTTATATAAGTACAGAATAATTAAAAATATCTGATTTTTCTGAATAAAAAGTTACTGATTGAATTATCTGAGACATTTATATTCACTGCAATAAATCAGAGCACTTTATAAGTCAGTATATCAATACAGTAGCTTCTGCTTCTACACTATAAATAAATACAATTATATTTATAAATAAATAAAAACAGAGAAAAGAAGAGCTCTTATTTTAAAATATAGATAAAAACTTAAGAAATAAGAAGTTAGCTGAAGATTTGAGCAGAAGATGCAAGCAGATATAATTATAATCTCTGCTATTATAAATAGCTTAATCAATATATATACAATATTAGACAGTGATTTTCTTCACTATATTCTTATAAATACTCAGCTAGTAGAAAAGTATAAGCTTCAGTGTATTTCTTTTCTCAAACTGTATAAACTGAGTAGATTTGATGACTCTAGAGAATTCATCTTCTATAATATAATAAGATTTAATATTGATATAGAAGAATATAAGAAGAAGAGTATTTTTGTATATAAAATACAGAATCTTGAATATAATTTAATACTTGATCTGTTATAGCTTACAGAATTTGAAATCTTATTAAATGTATATAATTACTGTCTTATTTTCTCAGAAGACAACTGTATCTATAAGAAGAATATTAATAGAACTATCAATCTCACTCAGATATCAGCAGAAGTATTCAAGTTATTAACTCATTAAATATATAAAAAAAAGAATATTCAGATGTTCACTGTTAACATAACAGATATTAAAAAGATATTAGAAAAATTAGAGCTTAAAAATCTCAAGAAACTCTGCAAAGAACTCCTCAAAACATACAGAGATTTTATAGATATATTTGATGAAGAAGTAGCTGAAAAGCTCTTCTTTTACTGAGAGTGTGATATAGATTATATAATTAAACTTATTAAGAAAAATAGTAAGAATCTGCAATCACTCTGAGATTCTCTCTACAGTATATTGTATGATGAGTTTCTTATTCTATAAAAAATACTTAATAAACTACTGAATAAAGATTTTATTTATATTAGCAATTCACTCACTGCAGCATCTATACTATTTATAAAGAAATCAGATAAAAACTTATAATTCTATATCAACTACTGAGAACTTAATAAGATTATATGAAAAAACTGATATTCTCTTTCATTCATCAATGAAACACTTGAATGAATAGAAAAAGTAAAATGATTTATAAAGTTTGATATCTCTGTGGCCTTCTACAAGATAAGAATTAATGAGAATAATGAATAACTAACTGTTTTTTGTATATATTAAAGATTATATAAATAAATAGTAACTCTTTTTGAGCTAGTGAATATCTTCAGTATGTTTCAGAAATATATCAACTGAGCTCTATAAAATCTGCTTGATGAGATTGTATCAGTATATATAAATAATATTCTGATCTTCACTGATGAATTGCTCACTGAATACTGCAAGTATATATAACAGATATTTGATTATTTATAAGAAGCAGAACTACAAATAAATATTAACAAATATAACTTCAAAATTAAATCTATAATTTATCTAGAATTCATTATTGAAGCTGAGAAAGATGCATAAATAAATTCTAAAAAGATAGAAGTAATTTTCAATTAAAAGATATCTATCTCAATAAAAGAAACTAGAAGTTTTCTAGAATTCATCAACTTCTTTCAAAAATTTATCAGAGATTTCTTAGATATTATACAATCACTAACAGATTTGATATAGAAGAACACTGTATTTCAATGAATCACTGAAACAGACACTGCTTTCAAAAAATTGAAGTATATATTCACAACTGTCTTGATGCTGCAGTTGTTCAACTCAGATAAATATACAATTCTCAAAATAGATACTTCAGATTATATAGTAGATGAAGTACTGATATAATATAATAATAAAAATATTCTATAACTCTGTATTTTTATCTCAAAAAAGATATTATCTACTGAATATAATTATAAAATTTATAATAAGAAGCTTCTGATAATTATATAATGCTTCAAAGAATAAGAATCTAAGCTCATAAGTATTGAGAAGTTTGAGATTGTTACTGATCATAAAAACTTAGAATATTTTACAATTACTTATAAGTTTATAGAGAAATATATACACTGATTATTATTTCTCAGCTATTTTTTATTTATAATCTGTTATCAATCAGAGATAGAAAATACTCTTATGAATGCTCTATTCTACAGAGAATAAGATATACTCTCTGACAATTTAAATAATAGATGAAAGTACTGAGAATATTGATTAATCAACTCTGTAATTATAGAAAGTTCTATATAATTAGATAGTCTCTATATATATGTTAATCTGTTCTGAGTTCAGAAACTTTTACTCAAAAAATAATAAAAGTAAATAACAGAAATGAATAAATTCTAGTAACAGACTACAGAAGCTATATAAAGCAAAGTATCTTAATTCTTTATAGATATATATTCAAAAATAGACATCTCAGTATACTCAATCAACAATGACAACTATCTATACTTTCAAGATAGATAATAAATCTCTAATTCAGAATTCTTATAAATATAAATTATATAAGATATTTATAACTTGCTGATGACTGAGCACTCAGAGTATGAGATTATATATAGTATTATTACTCAAGAATTCTACTGACTAAATATATTGAAGAATATATATTAGTTTATATACAACTGCAATCACTGTGACTCAGTAATAGTATGATATAAATGCTGAAAAGAAATACTAAAATCTCTATCTATCTTTAAATAAACTTAATATAATATAACTATTGACTTTATAGTTTTTTTATCTGAGAGTAATGATTCTATAAATGTTTTAGTCATTGTTAATCATCTCAGTAAAAATGTGATATTACAGCTCTGTGATAAGATAAATACTGAAATTATTGCAGATGTCTTTGTCAGAAGCTCATTCTATTATATATATAGTCTATTTTTATTTATTATATCAGATAAAGATAGTCAGTTTATAAATATACTTTGAATCTGTATATATCAGCTACTGAAAATTAAATGAAAGTTATTGATAGTATATTATTCAGAGACTGATGAAGTTACTGAGAGAATAATATAGATAATTAAGAATATTCTTCAAAAGTTCTGCAACTATATACAAAATAACTGAAGTAATCTACTACTGTATACTGAGATTATTATAAATAACTGAGATTCTATTATAATAGATATAAATCTGTTCTTTCTTCTATATAATTATAATTTAGAAATTCTGAACTTCTCTGAAACTTTTCAAAAGATTATATACATCTACAATTCTGTATAAACAGCAGAGAATATAGTTAGTAAGTTTAAGAAAACTTATAAATAAACTGAAGCTTTGATAACTAGTACTCAACAGAACTATAAAAATCAAATGAATATTAAGAAAAGTTTCACAATCTGATACAATATAGAAGACAAAGTTTGACTAGATCTCAGAAATATAAAAATGAACTGTCTTTTATATATACTGAACTACTATCATATCAAATATATAATAGTAGAAGTGTTAGATATTTATAACTATTGACTGAACATTTCATCTGATATTTATGATGTTTTTTATACAAATCTGCTTCAATCTGCAGTCAAGAATCTATTTCTTTTACAAAAGACTTTCAACTGACAATTATCTGTTATTATAGAAAAAGATAATGAACTTGAATAAGAAATTGAAGCAATTCTCAGTAATAGAATCAATTGTTGCTGTCATAAATATCTTATCAAATAAATAGAATATGATTATTTAATCTGAGAACTTATATCTGCTATAAAGAATACTGCTGTACTCAATATCTATAAATTCTTACTCATCTCAGTAGAGAGAGATAATGTAATGAATTAGTATTTGTTGATAATTAACTTATATAATCAATTCTCTGCTGTGCACTTATATACTTATATATACTTATAAAGTTCTTTCATATCTTTTTGTGATTTCATCTCACAATTGTATACATTTTAATACTCTAACAATTCTTTCATCTTATACTTTTTTAGAGTGCAATCTTCAATATTTCTTCTATTTCAATTCTTTTATCTATAAGAACTCTTTTATACAATCTTTTCTTCTGATCTTCTTTCTCTTTCTTTTCTTAATTAATTTATAAACTGTTATCAGAATAGTATTAAGTTCATTGATAGTGCTGTTGAAATGAATTATATGAACTGTGCAGATGATATGAATGGTTTAATCTGCAACATTGATAATATCTACTTAATCAGTGACACATCCATTACAAGAACTGCTGATCTCACTCAGATATCAACAAAAGCATTCAAATTATTAACTTATTAAATATATAAGAAGAAGAATATTCAGATGTTCATCATCAGCATAATAAATATTAAAAAAATATTAGAGAAATTAAAGCTCAAGAATCTTAAGAAGCTCTGCAAAGAACTTCTCAAAATATACAAGAATTTTGCAGATGTATTTAATGAAAAAGTGATTGAGATACTTTCTTTTTATCAAGAGCACAGTATAGATCATACAATTGAGCTCATTAAGAAAAATAGTAAGAATTCATAATTATCTTAAAACTCTTTCTACAGTATATCATACAATGAGCTTCTTATTCTACAAAAAACATTCAATAAATTACTAAATAAGAGCTTTATTTATATTAGTAATTCATCTGCTACAGTATCTGTACTATTTATAAAAAAATCAGATAAAAGTCTACAATTCTGCATCAACTATTAAAAACTCAATAAAATTATATAAAAAAACTGATATCTTCTTTCACTTATCAATGAAACACTTAAATAAATAGAAAAAATGAAATAATTTATAAAGCTTGATATCTCTGTGGTCTTCTATAAGATAAGAATCAATAAAGATAATAAATGACTAACTGTTTTTTATATATATTATAAACTATACAAATGAACAGTGACTCTCTTTGAGTTAGTAAATACTCTCAGTATATTTCAGAAATATATCAACTGAGCTCTATAAAATCTATTCAATAAGATTATATTAGTATATATAAATAATATTCTGATCTTCACTGATGAATCACTCACTGAATATTGTAAGTATATATAATAAGTACTCAATCATTTACAAAAAGCAGAATTATAAATGAATATTGACAAATATGACTTTGAAATTAAGTCTATAATCTATCTAGAATTCATTATTGAAGCTGAAAGAGATGTATAAATAAATTCTAAAAAGATGAAAACAATTCTCAACTGAGAGATGTTTGTCTCAGTAAAAGAAACTAGAAGTTTTCTAGAATTTATTAACTTCTATCAAAGATTTATCAAGAACTTTTCAGATATCATACAATCACTAATGAATTTAATACAGAAGAATATTATATTTCAATGAATTACTGAAGCAGATACTGCTTTCAAAAAGTTGAAGTATATATTTATAATCATCTCAATACTGCAATTATTCAACTCAGATAAGTATATAATTCTTGAAATAGATATTTCAGATTATATAATAAGTGAAGTATTGATGTAATATAATAATAAAGATGTTCTATAACTCTATATTTTTATTTTGAAGAAAATATTATCTGCTGAATATAACTATAAAATTTATAATAAAAAGTTTTTGATGATTATACAATGCTTTGAAGAATAAAAATCTGAGTTTATAAGTATAAAAAAGTTTGAGATTATCACTGATTATAAAAATTTAGAATATTTTATAATTATTTATAAGCTTACAGAGAGATATATATACTAATTATTATTTTTTAATTGTTTCTTATTTATAATCTGTTACTGATCAGAGGCAGAGAACACTCTTGCAGATACTCTATTCTATCAAAAACAAGATATACTCTTTAATAATCTAGATAACAGATGAAAATACTGAAAATATCAGTTAATCAATTCTATAATTATAGAAAGTCTTATATAATCAGATAACTTCTGTATATATATTAATCTGTCTCAAGCTCAGAAACTTTCATTCAAAGAATAATGAAAGTAAGTAGTAGAAATGAATGAATTCTGACAACAGACTGCAGAAGCTGTATAAAACAAAGTACTCTAATTCTTTATAGATATATATTTAAAAATAGATATTTCAGTATATTCAATTAATAATAACAACTGTCTATATTTCTGAGATAGATAATGAGTCTCTGATTCAGAATTCTTATAAATATAGATTATATAAGATACTCACAACTCACTAATAATCAGATATTCAGAGTGTGAAATTATATATAGTATTATTGCTCAAAAATTCTACTGACTGAATATATTGAAGAATGTATACTGATTTGTATACAATTATAACTGCTGTGAGTCAGTAACAGTATAATATAAGTATTGAAAAGAAATACTGAAATCTCTGTCTATTCTTAAATAAATTTGATATAATATAGTCATTGACTTTATGATTTTCTTGTCTGAGAGTGATGATTTTATAAATATTCTAGTTATTATCAACTATCTCAGTAAGAGTGTAATACTGCAACTCTGTGATAAAATAAATACTGAAGTTATTGCAGATATCTTTATCAGAAGTTCATTTTATTATATACACAGTCTATCTTCATTTATTATATCAGATAGAAACAGTCAGTTTGTGAATATATTTTGAATTTATATATATCAACTACTGAAAATTAAGTAAAAATTATTGATAGTATATTACTCAGAGACTGATAAAGCTACTGAGAGAATAATATAAATAATTAAGAATATTCTCTGAAAGCTCTGTAATTATATATAAAATGACTGAAGTAATCTACTGCTGTATATTAAAATTACTATAAATAGCTGAGATTCTACTATAATAAATATAAATCTATTTTTTCTTCTATATAGTTATAATTTAGAGATTCTAAACTTTTCTAAGACTTTCTGAGAGATTATATATATCTGCAGCTCTGTATAAGTAGTAGAGAATATAATTAGTAAGTTTAAAAAAGTCTATAAATAAACTGAAGCTTTAATGATTAGTACTCAACAGAATTATAAAGACTAAATAAATATCAGAAGAAGTTCTATAATCTATTATAATATAGAAGATAAAATCTGATTGAATCTTAAGAATATAAAAACAGATCACTTTTTATATATACTGAACTACTGCTATATCAAATATACAGTAATAGAAGTGTTAGATATTTATAATTATTAACTGAATACTTTATCTGATATCTACAATATCTTTTATATAAATCTACTCTGATCTGTGACTGAGAATTCATTCTTTTTACAGAAGATTTTTAACTGACAATCATCTGTTATTATAGAAGAAGACAATAAACTTGAATAAGAAATTGAAGCAATTCTCAGTGATAGAATCAATTATTATTATTATGAATATCTTATCAAATAAATAGAATATAATTGTTCAATCTGAGAATCTGTGCTTGCTATAAAGAATACTGCTGTATTTAATATCTATAAATTCTCATTTATCTCAGTAGAAAGAGATAATGTAATGGGTTAGTATTTTTTGATAGTTAACTTATACAATCAATCCTCTACCACACATTCACATGCTTATGTGTGCTTATAAAGTTCTCTCATATTTTTTTATAATTTCATCTTATAATTGTATACATCTTAACATTCTAATAATTCTTCTGTCTTATATTTCTTCAGAGTGCAATCTTCAATATTTCTTTTGTTCTGATTCTTTTATCTATAAAAATCCTTTTATACAATCTCTTCTTCTGATCTTCTTTCTCTCTCTTTTCTTAATCAATTTATAAATTGTTATCAGAATAGTGTCAAGTCTGTAGATAGTGCTATTAAAATAAATTGTATGAACTGTGCAGATGGTATGAATGGTTTAATCTATAACAACAGTAATATCTATTTAATTGATAGCATATCTGTTATATAAGTACAGTGATGTTCTTTATAATAGATGCAGATTCTCAGATTAAACAATTATATTCTATTTATTTGATAAAATATTCACAATAATGATGATTGATTCTGTTGCTGAGAATTGCTTTAATTTCTTATTCAAATTCATTGTCTTTTTCTATAATAACAGATGATTGTCAGTTGAAGATTTTCTGTAAGAGAAACAGATTCTCAGCTATGAATTGAAGCAGATTTGTATGAAAAATATTATAGATATCAGATGAAGTGTTCAGTTAATAATTATGAGTATTTAACACTTCTGTTACTATATATTTGATATAACAGTAGTTCAGTATATACAGAAAATAATTCATTTTTATATTTTTAAGATTTAATCAGATTTTATTCTTTATACTATAATAGATTACAGAATTTCTTCTAATATTTATTTGATTTTTATAGTTCTATTGAGTATTAATCATTAAAGTTTCAGCTTATTTACAGACTTTCTTGAGCTTACTAATTATATTCTCTACTGTTTATATAAAGCTGCAGATGTATATAATCTCTCAGAGAATTTCAGAGAAGTTCAGAATCTCTAAATTATAATTATATAGAAGAAAAAACAGATTTATATTTATTATAACAGAATCTCAGCTGTTTATAGCAATTTCAGTATACAGCAGTAAATTACTTCAATCATCTTATATATAGTTGTAGAACTTTCAGAGAATATTCTTAATTATCTATATTATTCTCTCAGTAGCTTCATTAGTCTCTAAGTGATATATTATTGATAATTTTCACTTAATTCTCAGTAGTTAATATATATAAATTCAAAGTGTGCTTATAAACTGACTATTTCTATCTGATACAATAAATGAAGATAAACTGTGTATATAATAGAATAGACTTCTGATGAAGATATTTATAATAACTTCAGTATTCATTTTATCACAGAGTTACAGTATTATATTCTTATTAAAATAATTGATAATAATTAGAATATTCATAAAATCATTACTCTTGAGTAAGAAAACTGTGAAATCAATAATTATATTACATCAAATTTATTTGAAAATAGATAGAGATTTGTGACAGATTAGCATCTGTTGATAGTTAACTTATACAATCAACTCTCTACTGCATACTCACATACTCATACATACTCATAAAATTCTCTCATATCTTTTTATAATTCCACTTCACAATTGTGTATATTTTAATACTCTAATGATTCTTCTATCTTATACTTCTTCAGAGTATAATCTTCAATATTTCTTTCACTTCAATTCTTTTATTTATAAAAATCTTTTCATACAATCTCTTCTTCTGATCTTCTTTCTCTTTCTTTTCTTAATCAATTTATAAACTGTTATCAGAATAGTATTAAATTTATTGATAGTACTGTTGAAATGAATTGTATGAACTGTGTAGATAATACAAATGATTTAATCTGCAATATTGATAATATCTGCTTAATCAGTAATATATTTATTATATTATAAATTGATTTATCTGTATCAGTCTGAGTACTCTGTATTTACAATTGTATCTAGATATTTAAATTAAGTTTAAGAATAAATTACTCAAGTTCTATAAAGCTGCATCACTGTAATAGTACTGCAAAGAAGTTCAAGTACTTAGAAGTTCACAATTATATATCTGTAAAGAAATCAGAGTGTCTATAAAGTATTTTTTTCAAAGAATAAAAACTGAATCTTCTAATCTTCAAGTTATCAGAATCAAGAATTATAATTTTATATAAAAACAAGATAAATTATAAACATCTCTATAAATACTCTTCTGTAGATGAAAACTGAAATCTTGCAGAAAACAATACTGAATTTTATAGTTTTTTTCAGCAGTAATCTCTGTAAATAACAGAGCTTCAGCAATAACTGAATAATCTGAATATAAATATATTAAAAATCACACAAGTATCAATATCTTTTATATACAAAAGAAGAGAATATCTTTCTTTTCTCAACAAATTTATGAAAGAACTCTCAATCTACTTAGTCTGAAAATAAAAGATAAAAATCAAACTTGAAGAAGATAAGTCTATGATAGACTCTCTGCTTTTATAAACTCACTATATTTATAATTGACTAGAAGAAGATGCTCTAGCTAAGTTTCAATTTTGAATTGAGTTGTATATATAAAAGATATACATTTCTGAAGAAGTCTTTCATCAATTAGATATTTTATTCTTGAATTCTATACTTCAAATATATACAATACAATAATTGAATAGAAATCATCAGAGAAATATATTACTGATGAACTATTTATCTGATTTTGATAGTAAGATATATAAAGTAGAAGATTAAAACTGAGATAATACTGTCAAGATTAATCTTCTGAGTCAGTATATTAGCTTTGAACTGCTCAAACTCTGTATTTTATATTTTATATTTATATATTATTATAACTACTGTACTCATTTACATTAACTTAATAACAATCTTATATACTTCAATACTGTTCAAGAAAGATATAACAATTATAAATAGAATTATATATCTATTAATATATTAACTGCATCAGCTGTCTCTGCAGATGCTATAAATTGAATCTTTTATATAAGTATAGAACAATTAAAAATATCTGATCTTTTTGAATAAAAAGTTACTGATTAAATCATCTGAGATATCTATATTTACTGCAATAAATCAGAGTATTTTATAAATCAGTATATCAATGCAGTAGCTTCTACTTCTATATTATAAGTAAATATAATTATATTTATAAATGAATAAAAACAGAGAAAAGAAAAGCTCTTATTTTAAAATATGAATAAGAGTTTAAGAAATAAGAAGCTAGCTGAAGATTTGAATAGAAGATATAAGCAGATATAATTATAATCTCTGCTATTGTAAATAGCTTAATCAATATATATATAATGATAGACAGTGGTTTTCTTTACTATATTTTTATAAATACTCAGCTAGTAGAAAAATATAAACTTCAGTATATTTCTTTCTTTAAATTATATAAACTAAGTGAATTCAATGACTCTAGAGAATCTGTCTTTTACAATATAATAAAATTCAATATTAATATAGAAGAATACAAGAAGAAGAGTGTTTTTATATATGAAGTACAGAATCTTGAATATGACTTAATATTTGATCTGTTATAATTTATAGAATTTGAAATCTTATTAGATGTATACAACTGCTGTTTTATTTTCTCAGAAGATAACTGTATCTATAAAAAAAATATTGATAGAATTACTGATTTTATTCAGATATCAGTAAAAGCATTTAAATTATTAACTTATTAAATATATAAGAAAAAGAATGTTCAGATGTTTACTGCTAGTATAACAGATATCAAAAAAATATTAGAAAAATTAGAGCTTAAGAACTTCAAGAAGCTCTGTAAAAAACTCTCTGAAATATATAGAAACTTTGCAAATGTATTTGATAAAGAAGCAGCTGAAAAGCTTCTCTCTCACTGAGAGTGTGATATAAATTATATAATTGAATTTATTAAAAAAGATGATAAGAACTCACAATCACTCTAAGATTCTCTCTACAATATATTACATGATGAGCTTCTTATTCTATAAAAAATATTCAATAAACTACTGAATAAAGACTTTATTTATATTAGCAATTCACTCACTGCAGTATCTGTATTATTTATAAAGAAATTAAATAAAGATTTACAATTCTGCATCAACTATCAAAAATTCAATAAGATTATATAAAAAGACTGATATTCTCTTTCACTCATTAACAAAATACTCAAATAAATAGAAAAAGTAAAATGATTTATGAAGCTTGACATCTCTGCAGCCTTCTATAAGATAAGAATTAATAAGAATAATAAATAATTAATTATTTTTTATATATATTACAGACTATATAAGTGAACAGTAATTCTCTTTAAGTTAGTGAATATCTTCAGTATATTTCAGAAATATATCAACTGAGCTCTACAAGATCTACTTGATAAGATTATATTAATATATATAGATAATATTCTGATCTTCACTGATGAATTGCTCACTGAATACTGCAAGTATATATAATAGATACTTAACTGTTTACAAGAAGCAGAACTATAAATAGATATTGATAAATATAACTTTAAAATTAAATCTATAATCTATCTAGAATTCATCATCAAATCTGAGAAAAATGTATGAATGAATTCTAAAAAAATGAAAGTAATTCTCAATTGAGAGATATCTATTTTAGTAAAAAAGACTAGAAGTTTTCTAGAATTCATCAATTTCTATTAAAGATTCATCAGAGACTTCTCAGATATTATATAATTATTAATAGATTTAATATAGAAGAATGCTGTATTTCAATGAATCACTGAAGCAGACACTGTTTTCAAGAAATTAAAACATATATTCATAATCACTTCAATATTGCAGTTGTTCAACTCAGATAAGTATACAATTCTCAAGATAGATATTTTAGATTATATAGTAAATGAAGTACTGATACAATATAATAATAAAAATATTCTACAACTCTGTGTTTTTATCTCAAAGAAAATATTATCTATTAAATATAATTATAAGATTTATAATAAAAAGCTTCTGATAATTATACAATATCTTGAAGAATGAAAATCTGAGCTCATGAGTATTGAGAAGTTTGAGATTGTCATTAATTATAAGAACTTAGAATACTTTATAATTACTTATAAGCTTATAGAGAGATATATATACTAATCACTGTTTCTCAGCTGTTTTTTATTTGCAATCTGTTACTAATCAGAGATAGAAAATATCTTTATAAATACTCTATTCTGCAGAGAACAAAATATACTCTCTAATAATTTAAATAATAGATGAAAGTACTGAGAATATCAGTTAATCAACTCTATAATTATAGAAAATTCTATATAATCAGATAGCTCTTATATATATATTAATCTATTCTGAGCTCAGAAATCTTTGCTTGAAGAATAATGAAAGTAAATAATAAAAATAGATAAATTTTGACAATAGACTGTGAAAGCTGTACAAAGCAAAGCATCTCAATTTCTCACAGATATATATTCAAGAACAGATATCTCAGTATACTTAATTAATAATAACAACTATCTATACTTTTAAAATAGATAATGAATCTTTAATTCAGAACTCTTATAAATATAAATTATATAAGATATTTATAACTTACTGATGACTGAGTATTTAAAATATAAGATTATATACAATATTATTATCTGAGAATTCTACTGACTGAATATATTGAAGAATATATACTGATTTGTATACAACTGTAATCACTGTAGCTCAGTAACAGTATAATATAAATACTGAAAAAAAATACTAAAATCTCTATTTATTTCTGAATAAATTTAATATAATATAGCTATCAACTTTACAGTTTTTTTATCTGAGAGTAGTGATTCTATAAATATTCTAATCATTATCAATTATTTCAGTAAGAGTATAATACTGCAGCTCTGTAATAAAATGAATACTGAAGTTGTTATAAACATCTTTATCAGAAGCTCATTCTATTGTATATATAGTCTATCTTTATTTATTGTATCAGATAGAGATAGTCAGTTTATAAATGCACTTTGAATCTATATATATCAGCTACTGAGAATTGAGTGAAAGTTGTTGATAATATATTACTCAGAGATCAATAAAATCACTGAGAGAATAATATAGATAATTAAAAATATTCTCTGAAAGTTCTGTAATTATATATAAGATGACTGAAGTAATCTGCTGCTATATATTAAAATTATTATAAATGACTGAGATTCTACTATAATAAATATAAGTTCATTTTTTCTTCTATATAATTATAATTTAGAAATTCTGAACTTTTCTGAGATTCTCTGAAAAATCATATACACTTATAGTTCTGTATAAATGATAGAGAATATAATTAATAAATTTAAAAAAGTCTGTGAATAAATTGAAGCTTCAATGATTAATGTTTAATAGAACTATAAAAATTAAGCAAATATCAAGAGAAATTCTGCAATCTGATATAATATAGAAGATAAGATTTGACTAGATCTCAGAAATATAAGAATAAACTGTCTTTTATATACACTGAACTACTGTTATATCAAATATATAATAATAGAAGTGTTAGATACTCATAACTATTGACTGAATATTTTATCTGATATTTATAATATTTTTCATATGAATCTGCTCTAGACTGGCCGCTGGGACCATGAATTACACATTTGGTTTGGTTTGGTTTGGTCCCAGTCCATTTCTTGGCATGATTTTAGTGGGATCAGGACCAGAATGGGAGTGTAAAGTGACTAGAATTATCAAAACATGAGTGAAATGGGACTAAAGAATCTTGATATTCCATGTAAAGTGACTGACTATCAAAATCAGAACATGATCTGGGACTGATCATGATTTTGACTCAAGTTTGGTCCCATTCTGATGATTATATAATACATCAATCTGATGATATGATTGGTGGAGATATTACCCCTATCTTGCTTAGTGCTGCTGCCAACCTACCCACCGCTGCCAATCTACCCACCGCCGCCAACCTACCTACCGCTGCCAATCTACCTACCGCTGCCAACCTATCTATCACTGCTAATCTATCGCTGCTAATCTATCGCTGCTAATCTATCGCTGCTAATCTATCGCTGCTAATCTATCGCCGCCAACCTACCTACCGCTGCCAACCTATCTATCGCTGCCAACCTATATAGGGTAAATCATGGTCCCATTTGGTCCCATTTTGTAAAATGGGACCAAATGGGACCAGGATCACTAATTTATTAGTAAAACATGATCTGGGACTAGATTTATAATATAAACAGTGTAAAGTGACTAATTTGCTAAACACTATATGGGACCAGGACTAAGATATCTAATAATGGGACTGAGGAAAAATTTGGTCCCAGTCCCATGCATGGTCACACGGCCAGTCTAATCTGCTCTGATCTGTAGCTGAGAATCTGTTTTTTTTATAAAAAACTTTCAACTGATAATCATCTGCTATTATAGAAGAAGATAATAAACTTAAATAAAAAATTGAAGTAATTCTCAGTGACAGAATCAATTGTCACTACTGTAAATATTTTATTAAATAAATAGAATATAATCATTCAATCTGAGAATCTGTATTTATTATAAAGAATATCACTGTATTCAATATCTATAAATTCTTGCTCATCTCAGTAGAAGAAGATAATGTGATGAATTAACATTTGTTGATAGTTAACTTACACAATCAACTCTCTGCCACACATTTATATACTTATATATACTTATAAAGTTTTTTTATATCTTTTTATAATTTCATTTTATAATTATATATATCTTAATACTCTAATGATTCTTCCACTCTGTGCTTCTTCAGAGTGTGATCTTCAATATTTCTTTTATTTTAATTCTCTTATCTATAAGAATCTCCTCATACAACCTCTTCTTCTGATCTTCTTTCTCTTTCTTTTCTTAATCAATTTATAAACTGTTATCAGAATAGTGTCAAGTTTATTGATAATGCTGTTGAAACAGATTGTATAAACTGTGCAGATGATATAAATAGTTTAATCTACAACATTGATAATATCTGTTTAATTGATGACACATCTGTTACAAGATTTCAGTATTTCTTTTTAATATTTATATCATACTATTACTGAGCTGCAGCAGTTGCAATTGTATATAAATTAATATATATTCTTCAATATATCTGATCAGTAGAATTTTTGAATGATAATACTGTATATAATTTTATATTCTAAATATTTAATTATCAGTAAGTTGTGAATATTTTATATAATCTGTATTTGTAAGAATTCTGAATTGAGAATTCATTATCTATCTCAGAAATATAGACAGTTATTATCATTGATCAAATATATTGAAATATCTATTCTTGAGTATATATCTGCAGAGAGTTGAAATATTTTGCTTTATACAGCTTTTACAGTTTATTATCAGAATTTATTTATCTCTATTATTTACTTTTATTATTCTTTAAGCAAAGATTTCTGAGCTTGAGACAGATTAATATATATACAGAAGCTATCTGATCATATAAAACTTTCTATAATTATAGAGTCAATTAACTGATATTCTCAGTGTTTTCATCTATTGTCTAGATTGTTGAAGAGTATATCTTATTCTCAGTGAAATAGAATATCTGCAAAGATGTTTTCTATCTTTAATTGATAATGAATTGTAAATAAAAAACAGTTAAGAAACAGCAATCAGTGTATATATCTTTCTGTAAGCTTATAAATAATTGTGAAGTATTCTAGATTTTTATAATCAGTAATAATCTCAAATTTCTCTACACTTATAAGCTCAGATTTCTATTCTTTGAGATATTATATAATTATCAAAAGCTTCTTATTATAGATTTTATAGTTGCATTCAGTGAGTGATATTTTCTTTGAGATAAAGATACAGAGTTGTAGAATATTTTTATTATTGTATTGTATCAGTATTTTATTCATTACATAATCTGAAATATCTGTTTCAAGAATTGTATATTTATTCAGATTGAATGATTGCAGTATTGAAGCAGTTGTAAATATATACTTCAATTTTTTGAAAACAGTGTCTGTTTCAGTAGTTCATTGAAATACAGCATTCTTTCATATCAAATATATTAGTGATTATATAATATTCAAGAAGTTCTTGATAAATCTTTAATAGAAGTTGATGAATTCTAGAAAACTTCTAGTCTCTTTTATCAAGACAGATATCTCTCAGTTGAAAATTGCTTTTATTTTTTTAGAATTTATTTATATATCTCTTTTAGCTTTGATGATAAATTCTAGATAGATTGTAGATTTGATTTTAAAGTTATATTTATCAATATTCACTTATAGTTCTGCTTCTTGTAAATAGTCAAATATTTATTATATATATTTATAATATTCAGTAAGTGATTCATCAGTGAAGATCAGAATATTATCTATATACACTGATATAATCTTATTAAGTAGATTTTATAGAGCTTAATTGATATATTTCTGAAATATACTAAAAGTATTCACTAACTCAAAAAGAGTTACTGTTCATTTATATAGTTTATAATATATATAAAAAACAGTTACTTATTCATTATCTTTATTGATTCTTATCTTGTAGAAGATTACAGAGATGTCAAGCTTTATAAATTATTTCACTTTTTCTATTCATTCAAGTATTTCATTGATAAGTGAAAGAAGATATCAGTTTTTTTGTATAATCTTATTAAGCTCTTGATAGTCAATACAGAATTGTAGATTTTTATCTAATTTCTTTGTAAATAGTACAGATACTGCAGCAGATGAATTGCTAATATAAATAAAACTTTTATTCAGTAATTCATTGAATGTTTTTTATAGAATAAAAAACTCATCATACAATATACTATAGAGAGAGTCTCAAAATAATTGTAGATTTTTATTATCTTTCTTAATAAACTCAATTATATGATCTATACTGTACTCTCAGTGAGAGAAGAGTATCTCAGCTGCTTTTTCATCAAATATATCTGTGAAGTTTTTATATATTTTAAAAAGTTCTTTACAGAGCTTTTTGAGATTCTTGAGCTCTAATTTCTCTAATATTTTTTTGATATTTATTATACTGATAGTGAATATCTGAATATTTCTCTTCTCATATATTTAATAAATTAATAATTTGAATATTTTTATCAATATCTGAGTAAGATCAGCAGTTCTATCAATATTCTTCTTATAGATATAATCATTTTCTGAGAAAATAAAACAATAGTTGTATATATCTAACAAGATTTCAAATTCTGTAAGTTATAACAGATCAAGTATTAAGTCATACTCAAAATTCTGTATTTTATATATATAAACATTCTTTTTCTTATACTTTTTTATATTGATATTAAATTTTATTATATTGTAGAAGACAGATTCTCTGAGATTATTAAATTCACTGAGTTTATATAATTCAGAAAAGAAAATATACTGAAGTTTATACTTTTCAATTAGTTGAGTATTTATAAGAGTATAGTGAAGAAAACCACTGTCTATTATTATTTATATATTGATTAAGCTATTTATAATAGTAGAGATTATAATCATATCTATTTATATCTTCTGTTCAAATCTTCAGCTAGCTTTTTATTTCTTAAACTCTTATTTATATTTTAGAATAAGAATTCTTCTTTTCTCTATTTCTATTTATTCACAGACAACACAGTATTTATATATACAGAGAATTAACTTAAGAAAACTGCATTTGAATACTGATTTACAAAGTACTCTGATTTATTGTAATATATACAGACTTTTCTGATAATTTAATCAGTAGTATTTTTATCTGAGACATTGAGAATTTTTGAGTATCTGATATTTATATAAGAAATTCAGTTCATTGACTCTGACTTAAATATAAGAGTTGTTATAAAGTAATTTGAAATATATATATTTATTCAGTGAAATTCTTTGCAGTTCTGAAATATATGAAATTGAAACAGATTGTTATCAAATAGACAGAGATTTATACAGTATTCACTGTACATTGAGAGTCTCAGATACTCTATATTTTAATTATATAACTGAAAATTCAAATTCTTAAATAGTATATTAATTTTGATAATATTATTTCAGTTCTATTCATCTGTTTCTAAAAATTTGTAATTGAATTTAGATAAATAGATTGTCAACAAAGTATTCTTCTGATAAGTTTTATTTAGTCAGTCTAATATTTTAATTTAAAATATAGAATTAAAAAAGAGAATATTGAGCTGTTGAAAAACTAGCTCTGATGTATACTGATTATCTGAGCAGTGACTTATTTAGAATTGAAATTTTACTAACATATTATCATCTAATCTGCTGTGAATATATTACATTTAGTTTAATAGTAAGTCTATTACTTAACTATCAATATTCAACTTGATATTTATTTTTAACTTTTATATAAAATATAATGCTAAATCTTCTGTATATTTATTGAGAATTGAAAACTTCTCTCTCAGAGACTTTTTATAAAATGTAGATATAGAGAAAATAGTGAATATAGATATATTCATTTCAGTAAACTGTTATTGTAATTTAATCATCTGCAGTATTTACTACTGAAGAATATTTTATAGATTTAGATTATTATTCACTGTATTTGAATATAGCAGATGCTTATAGATCTGTTGATAACTTATTTCAGTATCTAAAGATATATAATTCTAAAAGATAGAATACTTGTAAATACTCAGACTTTTATAAATATTATTTGCAGTATTACAGTACTAAGCTTATTAAACTTCTTTGTGAATACTATTTGCAGTATTACAGTTTATAGATACTCAGATTTCTTTGTGAAATAGTTGATTATATTACAGATATTTAAACTTAACAGTCTATATATCTAATAATAAAAGCACTTAAATTCAATAAGAAATTTATATAACAATTAGATACTCAGATCTTTTTAATATAATCAATATATTTAAGTATAGAAACTGATAACAAGATATTCAGATTTTAATATAATCAACATACTTAAGTATAGAAATCTAATAACTAGATACTCAGATCTTAACACAGATGAATCAATTTATAATATAATAAATATACTATTAGATTGACTGCTGAGATTATGAATTACATATTTAATTTAATTTGATTTGATCTCAGTTTATTTCTTGACATGATTTTAGTGGAATCAGAATCAGAATGAAAGTGTAAAATGACTAGAATTATCAAAATATAAGTAAAATGAGACTAAAAAATCTTGATATTTTATATAAAATAACTAACTATTAAAAGTAAGAATATGATCTGAGACTGATCATGATTTTGACTCAAGTTTGATTCCATTCTAATAATTGTATAGTATATCAATCTGATGATATAATTGATGGAGATATTACCTCTATTTTGCTTAGTGCTGCTGCCTCTACTCATCACTGCCAATCTATCTACCACTGTCAATCTATCTATCACTGTCAATCTATCTATTGCTGTCAATCTATCTACTGCTGTCAATCTATCTACCACTGTCAATTTATTTATTGCTGCTAATCTATCACTGCTAATCTATTGCTGCTAATCTATTACTGCTAATCTATCACTGCTAATCTATTACTGTCAATCTATTACTGTCAATCTATCTACTGCTGTCAATCTATCTACCACTGTCAATCTATCTATCACTGCCAATCTATATAGAGTAAATCATAGTTTCATTTGGTTCTATTTTACAAAATGGAATCAAATAAGATCAGAATTATTAATTTATTAGTAAAATATAATCTGAGACTAAATTTATAATATAAACAGTGTAAAGTAACTAATTTGCTAAATACTATATGGAATCAGAACTAAGATATCTAATAATGAGACTGAGAAAAAATTTGATCTCAGTTTCATGCATGGTCACACAGCCAGTCTATATACTATCAATTAAACAGATGTTACTGATGTTGTAGATTAAACTCTTCATACTGCTTGTACAGTTTATACAATTCATTTCAACAGTAATATCAACAGATTTAACACTATTCTGATAACAGTTTACAAATCAATTAAGAAAAGAGAGAGAAAGAAAATCAGAAGAAAAGATTATATAAAAAAATTCTTATAGATAAAAGAATTGAAATAGAAGAAATATCAGAGATTATATTCTGAAGAAGTACAGAGTAGAAGAATTATTAGAGTATTAAAATATACACAATTGTAGAGTGAAATTGTGAGAAGATGTGAAAGAACTTTATAAGTATATATAAGTATATAAGTGTATAGTAGAAGGTTGATTGTGTAAGTTAACTATCAACAGATGCTAATCTGTTATATTTATATATATTATAAACTATATAAATAGACAGTGACTTTCTTTGAATTAGTGAATATTTTCAGTATATTTCAGAAATATATCAACTGAGCTCTATAAAATCTATTTGATAAGATTATATTAGTATATATAAACAATATTCTGATTTTCACTGATGAATTGCTCACTGAATACTGTAAGTATATATAATAAATACTCAACTATTTACAAAAAGTAGAAGTATAAATAAATATTGATAAATATAATTTTGAGATTAAATCTACAATCTATCTAGAATTTATTATTAAAGCTGAAAGAGATATATAAATAAATTCTAAAAAGATGAAAGTAATTTTCAACTGAGAGATATCTGTCTCAGTAAAAGAAACTAGAAGTTTTCTAGAATTTATCAATTTCTATCAAAGATTTATTAAGAACTTCTCAGATATTATACAATTATTAATAGATTTGATATAAAAAAATACTGTATTTCAATGAACTACTGAAGCAGATACTACTTTCAAGAAATTGAAGTATATATTTATAATTATCTCAATACTGCAATCATTCAATCTGAATAAATATATAATTCTTAAAATAGATGTCTCAGATTATATAGTGAGTGAAGTACTGATATAATATAATAATAAAAATATTCTACAACTTTGCATTTTTATCTTAAAAAAAATATTATTTATTAAATACAACTATAAGATCTACAATAAGAAGCTTCTGACAATTATATAATATCTCAAAAAATGAAAATTCAAGCTTATAAATGTAGAGAAGTTCAAAATTATTACTGATTATAAAAATCTAGAATATTTCATAATTATTTATAAATTTACAAAGAGGTATATATACTGATTACTGTTTTTTAACTATTTCTTATTTATAATCTATTATCAATCAGAGACAGAGAACACTCTTACAGATACTCTATTCTACTGAGAATAAAATATACTCTTCAATAATCTAGATAATAGATGAAAATATTAAGAACATTGATTAATTGACTTTATAATTATAGAAAATTCTATATAATCAGATACTTTTTATATACATATTAATCTATTCTAAGCTCAGAAATTTTTACTCAAAGAATAATAAAAGTAAATAGTAGAGATAAATAAATTCTGACAATAAATTACAGAAATTATATAAAATAAAGTATCTCAATTTTTAATAGATATATGTAACAGATATATCATCAATTAAGCAGATATTATCAATGTTGCAGATTAAACCATTCATATTGTCTGTGCAGTTTATATAATCCATTTCAACAGCACTATCAACAGACTTGATACTATTCTGATAATAGTTTATGAATTAATTAAGAAAAGAAAGAGAAAGAAAATCAGAGAAAGAGATTGTATAAGAGGATTCTTATAGATAAAAGAATTAGAGTGAAAGAAATATCAGAGATCACACTCTGAAGAAGCACAGAGTGAAAGAATTGTTAGAGTATTAAAATATATACAATTATAAAACAGAATTGTGAGAAGATATGAGAGAACTTTATAAATACATATGAGTACATAAGTATACAGTAGAAGATTAATTGTATAAGTTAACTGCTAATAGATGCTAATTCATCACATTATTCTCTTCTACTGAAGTAAGCAAAAATTTATAGATATTGAATACAGTGGTGTTCTTTATAATAGATATAAATTCTCAGATTGAATAGTTGTATTCTATCTATTTGATAAAATATTTACAGCAGTGATGATTGATTCTATCATCAAAAATTACTTCAATTTCTTATTTAAGTTTATTGTTTTTTTCTACAATGACAGATAATTGTTAGTTAAAAGTCTTCTATAAGAAGAATAGATTCTCAGTTATAGATCAGAGTAGATTCATATAAAAAATATTATAAATATTAGATGATATATTCAATTGATAATTGTAAATATCTAATACTTCTACTACTGTATATTTGATATGATAGTAGTTCAATATATATAAGAGATAATCTATTCTTATATTTCTGAAATCTAGTCAAATTTTATCTTCTATATTATATCAGATTGCAGAATTTCTTCTGATATTTGCTTGATTCTTATAGTTCTGCTAAGTACTAACTATTAAAATTTCAATTCATTCACAGACTTTTTTAAGCTTACTGACTATATTCTCTACTACTTACACAGAACTGTAAGTATATATAATCTTTCAGAGAATTTCAGAAAAGTTCAGAATTTCTAAATTATAACTATATATAAAAAAAACAGACTTATATCTGTTGTAGCAGAATCTCAGCTGTTTATAATAATTTTAGTATATAGTAGTAAATTACTTCAGTCATCTTATATATAATTGCAGAATTTTTAAAAAATATTTTTAACTATCTATATCATTCTCTCAGTAGCTTCATCAGTCTCTGAATGATATACTGTCAATAACTTTCACTTGATTCTCAGTAGCTGATATATACAGATTCAGAGTGCACTGATAAATTGACTATTTCTATTCAATATAATAAATAAAAATAAATTATATATACAATAGAATGAGCTTCTGATGAAAATATCTGTAATAATCTCAGTATTCATTTTATTATAGAGCTGTAGTATTATATCTTTGCTGAGTTGATTGATAATAATCAGAATATTTATAAAATTTCTACTCTCAGACAAGAAAACTATAAAATTGATAGCTATATTATATTATATTTATTTAGAAATAAGTAGCAGCTTTAGTATTTCTTTTTGATACTTGCATTATACTGTTACTGAGCCACAGCAATCACAATTGTGTATAAATTAATATATATTTTTTAATATATTCAGTCAGTAGAATTTTCAGATAATAATACTGTATATAATCTTATACTCTGAGTGCTTAGTTATTGATAAGTTATAAATTTCTTATATAATTCACATTTATAGAGATTCTGAATCAGAGATTCATTGTCTATTTTAAAAGTATAGACAGTTATTATTATCAATTAAATATACTGAAATATCTGTTTTTGAGTATATATCTATAAAAAATTGAAATGCTTTACTTTATACAGCTTCTGTAGTCTGTTATCAGAATTCATTCATTTCTACTGCTTGCTTTTATTACTCTTTGAGTGAAGATTTCTGAGCTCAGAACAGATTAATATATATATAGAAACTATCTGATTATATAGAACTTTTTATAATTATAGAGTTGATTAATCAATGTTTTTGATATTTCTATTTGTTATTTAGATTATCAAAGAATATATTTTATTCTCAGCAGAATAGAGCATCTGTAAGAATGTTCTCTATCTTTGATTGATAATGAATTATGAATAAAAAACAGCTAAAAAACAGCAATCAGTATATATACCTCTCTATAAGCTTACAAATAATTGTGAAGTATTCTAGATTCTTATAATCAGTGATAATCTTGAACTTCTCTATATTTACAAACTCAGATTTCTATTCTTCAAAGTATTATATAATTATCAGAAGCTTCTTATTGTAGATTTTATAGTTGCATTCAGCAGATAATATTTTCTTCAAGATAAAGATACAGAGTTATAGAATATCTTTATTATTATATTGTATTAACACTCTGCTCATCATATAATCTGAAACATCTGTTTCAAAAATTGTATATTTATTCAGATCAAATAATTGCAGCATTGAGATAGTTGTAAATATATACTTCAACTTCTTGAAAACAGCATCTGTTTTGATAATTTATTGAAATACAGTATTCTTCTGTATCAAATCTGTTAGTAATTGTACAATATTTAAGAAGTTTTTAATAAATCTTTGATAGAAGTTGATAAATTCTAGAAAACTTCTAGTCTCTTTTACTGAGACAGATACTTCTCAGTTGAGAATTGTTTTTATCTTTTTAGAATTTATTCATACATCTCTTTCAGCTTTGATGATAAATTCTAGATAAATTATAGATTTGATTTCAAAATTATACTTATCAATATTCATCTGTAGTTCTGCTTTTTGTAAACAGTCAAATATTTATTATATATACTTACAGTATTTAATGAGCAATTCATCAGTGAAAATCAGAATATTGTTTATATATACTGACACAATCTCATCAAGCAGATTTTATAGAGCTCAGTTAATATATTTCTGAAATATACTAGAGATATTTACTAACTCAAAAAGAGTTACTGTTCATTTATATAATTCATAATATATACAAAAAATAATTAATTATTTATCATTTTTATTAATTCTTATCTTATAGAAGACTGCAGAGATATTGAGCTTTATGAATCATTTTACTTTTTCTATTCATTCAAATATCTCATTGATAAGTGAAAGAGAATATCAGTCTTTTCATATAATTTTATTGAGCTTTCAATAGTCAATGCAGAATTATAGATTTTTATCTAATTTCTTTACAAATAATATAGATGCTGCAGCAGATGAATTGCTAATACAGATGAAGCTTTTATTCAGTAATTTATTGAGTATTTTTTATAAAACAAAGAGCTTATCATATAATATACTATAGAGAGGGTCTCAAGATGATTGCAGATTCTTACTATTTTTCTTGATAAGCTTAATTATATAATCTATATCACACTCTCAGTGAGAGAAGAGTATCTCAGCCACTTTTTCATTAAATATATCTGCAAAGTTTTTGTACATTTCAGAGAGTTCTTTGTAAAACTTCTTGAAGTTTTTGAGCTTTAATTTTTCTAACACTTTCTTGATATCTACTATACTAGCAGTAAATATCTGAATATTCTTCTTCTCATATATTTGATGAGTTAATAACTTGAATACTTCTGCTAATATCTAAGTAAGATCAGTAATTCTATCAACATTCTTTTTGTAGATATAATCATCTTCTGAGAAAATAAAACAACAGTTATATACATCTAATAAGGTTTCAAATTTTATAAATTATAACAGATTGAATATTAAATTGTACTTGAAATTCTGTACTTCATATATAAAAACACTCTTCTTCTTGTATTCTTCTATATTGATATTAAATTTTATTATATTGTAGAAGATGAATTCTCTAGAGCTATCAAATTCACTCAGTTTATATAGTTCAGAAAAAGAAATATACTGAAGTTTATACTTCTCTATCAACTGAGTGTTTATAAAAGTATAATGAAGAAAATTACTATTTATCATTGTATATATATTAATTAGACTATTTACAATAACAGAAATTATAATTATATTTGCTTCTATCTTCTGCTTGAATCTTCAGCTGATTTATTACTTCTTAAACTTTTATTTATATTTTAAAATAAGAGCTCTTCTTTTCTCTGTTCTTGTCTATTCACAGATGATACAGTGTTTACATATGTGAAAGATCAACTTAAAAGAACCACATTTGAACACTGATTTATAAAATACTCTGACTTATTACAGTGTATATAGACTTCTCTGATGATTCAATTGATGATATTTTTATCTAAGATATTGAAAACTTTTGAATGTCTGATGTTTATATGAGAAATTCAGTTCATTAACTCTGATTTAAATGTGAGGATTATTATAAGATGATTTGAAATATATATATTTATTCAGCAGAATTCTTTACAGTTCTGAAATATATGAAATTGAAATAGATTGTTATTAAGTAGACAGAGATTCATACAGTATTCACTGTATATTGAGAATTTTAGATGCTCTATACTTCAGTTATACAGCTGAAAGTTCAAATTCTTAAATAGTATATTAATCTTAATAATATCATCTCAGTTCTATCTGTCTGCTTCTAAAAGCTTGTGATTAAATTTAGATAAATAGATTACTAATATAATATTTTTCTGATGAGTCTCATTTAGTCAGTCTAATATTTTAACTTAAAGTATAGAATTAAGAAAGAGAATATCAAGCTGTCAGAAAACTAGCTCTGATATACACTGATTATTCAGACAGTAACTTATTCAGAGTTGAAATTTTGCTAATATATTGTCATCTAATCTGCTGTGAATATATTATATTTGATTCAATGATAAGTCTATTGCTTGATCATCAATATTCAACTTGATATTTATTTTTAACTTTTATATAAAATATAACATTAGATTTTCTGTATACTTATCAAGAATTGAGAGCTTCTCTCTCAGAGACTTCTTGTGAGATGTGAGTGTAGAGAGAATAGTGAATATAGATATATTCATTTCAGTAAACTGTTATTATAGCTCAATTATCTGCAGCATTTGCTGCTGAAGAATACTTTATAAATCTAGATTATTATTCATTGTATTTAAATACAGTAGATACTTATAGATCTGTTGATAACTCATTTCAGTATCTAAAGATATATGATTCTAGAGAATGAAATATTTGTAGATATTTAGATTTTTATAAACACTATTCACAGTGTTGCAGTACTAAGCTTATCAAGCTTCTTTATAAATACTATTCACAGTATTATGATTTATAGACACTCAGATCTCTTTATAAGACAGTTAATTGTATCACAGATACTTAGATTTGATAATCTATATATTTAACAATAAGAGCACTTGAACTCAACAAGAAACTTATATAATAACTAGATACTCAGATTTTTTTTAATATAATCAATATACTCAGATTTAGAAACTGATAACAAAGCATTCAGATCTTAAATATAATCAACACACTCAGATATAGAAATCTAACAACTAGATATTTAGATCTTAAACACAGATAAATTGATTTATAATGTAATAGATATATTATTAATTAAGTAGATATTACTGATATTGCAGATTAAATCATTTATATCATCTATACAGTTTGTACAATCTGTTTCAACAATACTATTAATAAATTTAACACTATTCTAATAACAGTTTACAAATCAATTAAAAAAAGAAAAAGAAAGAAAATTAAAAAAAAAGATTGTATAAAAGAATTCTTATAGATAAAAGAATCAGAGCAGAAAAAATATTGAAGATTATACTCTGAAGAAATACAGAGTGAAAGAATTATTAGAGTATTAAAATATATACAATTGTGAAGTAGAATTGTGAGAAGATGTGGAAGAACTTTATAAATATATGTGAGTATATAAGTATATAATAGAGGGTTGATTGCATAAATTAACTGCTAATGAGTGCTAACCCGTCATAATATATACTCAAGAACAGATATTTTAGTATATTTAATCAATAATAATAACTGTCTATACTTTCAAGATAGACAATGAATCTCTGATTCAGAATCTTTATAAATATAGATGATATAAAATATTTATAACTTATTAATAACTGAGTATTCAGAGTATGAAATTATATACAGTATTATTATTCAAGAATTCTACTGATCAGATATATCAAAAAATATATACTGATTTATATATAATTATAATTACTGTGATTTAGTAATAGTATAGTATAAATATTGAAAAGAAATACTGAAACCTCTGTCTGTCTCTGAATAAACTTAATATAATATAATTATTAATTTCACAGTTTTCTTACTCAAGAGCAGTAGTTTTATAAATATTCTAGTTATTATCAATTATTTCAATAAAAGTATAATACTGCAGCTCTGTAATAAGATAAATACTGAAGTTATTATAGATATCTTTATCAGAAGCTTATTCTATTATATATATAGTCTATTTTTATTCATTGTATCAGATAGAGATAATCAGTTTATAAGTGTATTTTGAATTTATATATATCAGCTACTGAAAATCAAGTAAAAATTATTGACAGTATATTATTCAGAGACTGATGAAGCTATTGAGAGAATAATATAGATAATTAAAAATATTTTTCAAAAGTTCTATAATTATATATAAAATAACTGAAACAATCTGCTGTTATATACTGAAATTATTATAAATAGTTAAAATTCTACTACAACAGATATAAGTTTATTTTTTCTTTTATATAGTTATAATTTAGAAATTCTGAACTTTCTTAAAATTTTTCAAAAGATTATATATATCTACAGTTCTGTGTAAGTAGTAGAGAATATAGTCAGCAAGTTTAAAAAAACTTATAAATAAATTAAAATTTCAATGACTAGTACTCAACAGAACTATAAGAATCAAATAAATATTAAAAAAAATCTCACAATTCAATATAATATAGAAGATAAAATTTGACTATATCTCAGAAATATAAAAATAGATCACTTTTTATATACACTGAATTATTATTATATTAAATACACAGTAGTAGAAGTATTAGATATTCATAATTATCAACTGAATATTTCATCTAATATTTATAATATTTTTCATATAAATTTATTTTAATTTATAGTCAAGAATTTATTTCTTTTACAAAAAACTTTCAACTGATAATCATCTGTCATTGAAAAAAAAAATAATAAATTCAAATAGAAAATTAAAGTAATTCTCAGCAACAGAATCAATCATCATTATTATAAATATTTTATCAAATAAATAGAATATAATTATTCAATCTGAAAATTCATACTTATTATAAAGAATACTGCTGTACTCAATATTTATGAATTCTTATTTATTTTATAGAGAGATATATACCGATTAGTATTACTGATGTACTACACA
>NW_025544842.1:0-33436 GCF_000150115.1 Histoplasma capsulatum G186AR | reverse complement strand
TATAAAAATAAAAGTTATTTAATAAGATTGTATAGAATTCATGTGTCTGATTTCTTCAAAGGTATATATTTCAAGAGGAGTGTGATTTGAGAATTTTATATAACTCAAATCATCTTGATTGAAACTTCTCAGATCTTTTATTGTATATAAAAACTTAAATACTCACTATAAGATTTATTTCTTTTACTAGTAAGTCTTATATTCTTTTCAATTGTATAGTATAATTGAGCAGTAATTTATTTACTTTTGTTTAGATATAGCTAATTTTTCTTACTCTTACTTCTACATCTACAACTGCTATTTTTTTCTTTATCTACTTCTGTATATTCTCTGAAATACACAGATATACTCTATAAAGTAGATAGAATGATAAATATTTTAAGACTGCATACTGATGAACTTATATTACAAATAATATTTATTTAAGATATTTATTTTATAATTTTATAAACTTTCTCACTAGATATTTCATCAGTATACTGTCTAGTATTTCATTCAAATATTCAACTTTTTTATTTATATAAAAGTAATAGAGTATTATTATACAATATTTCATCTGCAACTGTTTGACAAAGTATCTCACAGCTTCTCTTATAAAATTTACTTTATTATCTATCAATATCTCACAGAGTATACTATAGTTAATATAGATATTATTATATAGAAACTTAGTAATAGTTTTCTCTATCACTTCTGATATTACTTGCATAATTGACCACTCTGTGATATAATTGACTGCTGTTATTATTCAATGGTTTTTATTTAATATTTATAATAATATCTCTATAAGATTTATTTCTCAATGTTCAAATAATTTAATTGTACTTTCTATCTGATATTATACTCTTTATACTTCAATTCTTATTTTATATTCTTAAAGACTTAGCAGTTCAGATATTTTCATATATATATCTGAATATCTTTCTTTATATTTGATCAGTATATTTAATCTTTCAGAATATCTAAGAGTTCTGAATTCTTCAAATAGCTGAACTTTTTATGCATATAATTTATCAGATTTTGTCAAAATTGAGACTCAAGATACAGTATTTCAGTATAATTAAAATTATAGTAGAGTATAATATCTTTCTTTAACTTTGCAAACTTGAATTTCAGAAGTATTTCTTCTATCATCTTTGTTAGATATTTATTGTTCAATATACTTTCATCTCTCAAATAAGTAATTATAACTTTCAATCACTCTATTTTATTATAATCTCTCAGTATTATTAGTGTAAACTCTCTCTGTACTATATTCACTGAATCTTTTTTTATAAAGTCAGATCTATAACTTATAACATCTGATATAATAATATTCAATTCTTTTTAATATTTGATTTGAAGATTATACATCTGAAACTCTGATATTCATTATATCAGTTATTTAGAGAATTTGATTATCATTTACAAATAAATAAAACTTTTATAGTCAGTGATTATTATTATTATATATTTATTATTGATATATTAATTTTATAAATCTAATATATACTTAATTATTAAAAGTTTCTTTTTATACACAGAATAGTTAAGCTCTGCATCTGATAGCTTTCAATTATTATATACTACTGAGTGTAATTTGTCATTCTTCTTCATTTATAAAAAAGAGTATTTAATAGCTTATTCTGATGTATCTGTTTTAATTGTGAAAAGTTTCATATAATTCAGTTGAATAAACACTGAAGATATTATTATATACTCTTTTAATTTCAGAAAGATTTCTTTACAGAAGATATTTCAGATGATTAAATAAAATTTCTTTTTATACAGTTCAGTATCTATTTTTTTAAAAAGATTCAATAGCAGAGCTGTAATTTATATAAAATTCTTTATAAATTTTCTATAATATAATATCAGTTTCAGAAATTGATATATATAATGTACATTTCTAGATTTCAGTCATTTCACAATAATCTTCATTTTTTCAAAGATTGAATATATACAACTCTTTTTCATAAGATGTTCTACAAACTTCAATTTCTTTATATCAAATATATATTTTGATGATTTAATATAGAGTTTGTGCTCTGTCAGAGTTATGAGCATCTGATCTATATATTATAGATGCTCTTTATATAAATTTAAGAAAATTAAAATATTATTAAAATATATGAGATACAATCAGCTGTTCTGCTTAGTAAGAATTGTATTTATTATTATTTAAAAAATTGCAGAGATATTTATAAGTCTTATTGATATCATAAAAAATTTAAATTTTCTTTATTGAATATTAAATACTGTTTTGAGTACTGACAGTTTATCTATACAAATCTATCAATATTTTATAAGCAAGTTAATCTTCATCAGATATCAGATATTCTCTACTATATCTAATTGTTGCTGAATTTACAGCAGTAGATATTTATTCTTTATAGTAAGTTTATTGAGCATCTGATAGTTGATATATATATATTATTCTTTATTTGATTTCTTAGTAAATAGAACTGAGAAGTTTTATATACTAGAAGATGATTATATAAAGTCTCTCTTCAACAATTCTTCTATCTACTACTGTAGTTTCTTAAAATGTGTTTGCAATAGAGAGTATATATTATAATTTATTGATTTTATATTCTCTGTATTAATCTTATGAATAAATTCTTTTTTGAATAATAGAAAAGATAGAAGATTCATTCAGAAGATCTTCTTATACTTTTCAAACAGTATCTTTATATATTTTTCATTTTTAGAGTCTTTTGTGAACAGCAATTTCTCTGTTTTAGATTTTTTTATAATGTATAGAATATTCTGAGTTGAAGGTTTATACTAGACTGACTGTGTGACCATGCATGAGACTGGGACCAAATTTTTCCTCAGTTCCATTATTAGATATTTTAGTTCTGATCTCATATAGTGTTTAGCAAATTAGTCACTTTACACTGTTTATATTATAAATCTAGTCCCAGATCATGTTTTACTAATAAATTAGTGATTCTGGTCCCATTTGATTCCATTTTACAAAATGGGACCAAATGGGACCATGATTTACTCTATATAGATTGGCAGCAATAGATAGGTTGGCAGTGGTAGGTAGGTTGGCAGTGGTAGATAGGTTGGCGGTGATAGATTAGCAGCGATAGATTAGCAGCAATAGATTAGCAGCGATAGATTAGCAGCGATAGATTAGCAGTGATAGATAGGTTGGCAGCAGTAGGTAGATTGGCAGCGGTAGGTAGGTTGGCGGTGGTGGGTAGATTGGCAGTGGTGGGTAGGTTGGCAGCAGCACTAAGCAAGATAGAGGTAATATCTCCACCAATCATATCATCAGATTGATGTATTATATAATCATCAGAATGAGATCAAACTTGAGTCAAAATCATGATCAGTCCCAGATCATATTCTGATTTTGATAGTCAGTCACTTTACATGAAATATCAAGATTTTTTAGTCCCATTTTACTCATGTTTTGATAATTCTAGTCACTTTACACTCCCATTCTGATCCTGATCCCACTAAAATCATGCCAAGAAATGGACTGGAATCAAACCAAATCAAACCAAATGTGTAATTCATGGTCCCAGCGGCCAGTCTAGTTTATACAGTGTTTATTTTGCTTGATATTAAATAATAAAATTCAAATCTTTTATTTTTGATGTGTGGAATCTGCATCTGATATTTATAAGTAGTATTATATAAACTTGATTCTTACAATTCATCAATTGTATATAATATATATATCAATAGATTCTGAAATTATACTTCTGAAATCAATTAAATTTTAAAATCAGATTGTATTCTACATCTGAGAGTATATATACTCAGATACAGCAAAATTATTTCTCAAAATATAAGAATATTTTTACTCTTACAGATAAGATAAAATATTGATTATTTAAAAACTTTATTTATTTAGATTTCTTCATCTGTTGTACATCAGACAATCTTATTAGTATATAATCACTGATATATTTTATTAAAGTATTTATATTCAATAATACTTTCACTGCTACTTCTTTTTTTCACTTCAGATATTTTTTATACATCAGTATATATAATTCTACAGTATTCAGATATTTATTTATTTCTTCTTCTATATTCATCTCTTCATCAATCTTATTTTTAGCTCTTATAGAATTCAGAGAATCATCTAATACAGATAATTTATCTATTTTAAAGATCTTTAGTAGTTGATCAGTAAGTATCTCTGACTCTATTAATCTGTCTAGTTTTTTGATTTTTTATTCTACAGATAATTTCAATAATTTTTTGTATTATAATTCTGTTAATCACAGTGAAAGTATACTCTGTGCTTGTAATATTATATCACTCACTCTGATACATTCTTTTTAAAAGATTTTGAAGCTTTTATAATAGTATTGAGATTGATATTTATTACATCTGAGTATCTCAGTGATGATACTGTGAATGTAGATATGAATCTTCTTGCATTTATCAATATTCTCTCTATTTATTTTTACAGCTTACTTATTTATTCTTTTGTAAGTAGAGTTTTATACATTTACTCTACTGTCTGTAATTATAAATTAAGACACTTTCATTCAGTATATAACTTAGATATCAAATTATATACAAATATCTGCAAATAGAATAATATCAGAAGCTTCTGATTCATCACAAAATAATACAAGCTGAAATAAATATAGTATAATATAAGATTCTCTTCTTACTTGTATTTTATGAAGTGTTTGTAATACTTATCTTTAATATTCAATTTCTTAAAGTTATACAGAATTCATCTTATGAAATTGTTCTATATTTACAGTAGTTTATATTTATCAGATATCTCTGTGTTTATTTTCTCAGCTATTATTCAAAAGAATCTAGCTGTTTCTCTAAGAATAGATGCTGTATATAAAATCTGCTGTAATTCAGTAGTGTAAGAGAAAGAAAAACACTGAGGTTAACTATAAGAGTGATGTGAAGTACACATAAGTTAAAAGATAGTAATCTCTATTATTCAAAGCTAATCACTGATCTTCTAGAATCTACAGATATCAGTGAGTATTATATACAGATACTGTTATTATATAACTATTTTCTAATATAGATATCTCTGTTGTATCTATTATAATTATCTTTCTTTTTCAAAGATCTGATTTTCAGAGCTTCTTATTGTAGAGTGTGAGGTTTGTCAAATATACTGTATAGTTGATATTGTATAAAGTTTGTAGAATAGAATTGAATTAACTGTTGAGAGTAATTCTGAAGTATTATTGTCTCAGATGAAAGTTTCTCTGATTCTAATATTACTGTGATTCAATCATAATTTAGATACAATCTCTGAATCTCTTTTCTTTAACTTTTATATTAAAAATTGTATTTTAACAAAATCATCACCATCATCACCATCAATAATTTTTTATTTTAAAAAGAATACATCAATCTATTAAATAAAGTATACTGTATCTTCTTATACTATTTTTATTATGAAATTTAAAGTTTTGATTGTGTAGTTGTGTTTTTCATTCTGAGTTGAATTTTGTATTATTGCAATCTCTTAAGTGATATAGCAATATTGATCTCAATCATCAATATTGTTTCTTTTTTTTATTGCTTTTGTCTCTTTTTTTTCTTTGAATAAGGTTTTTATTGCTGATCTGAATAATAAAATATCAGAATAAACTGTTTCTGTTGCTGATTCAGAATCTATAAAAGATGATATACTGAATATCATTGAGAGCATTTGTTTGAGTTGCTTGAAGAGGTTATAAAACCCTCTGATATACTCTTACTTTGTGAATGATGAGTGAATATACTGTTATATCTGCTATATATCAAATAGAAATTATACTGCTATAAGTATCTCAGATTAAGTTTGTTGTGAGTACTAATAGATTATAGATGTCTGAGTACTTTTAAAAAACTGATTAATTTTTAATTAATGAATTTCAAAAGATGCTGCTTTCTAATGAAGTTCTGAATGAGAAATTTATTATATATTAAACTGCTGTTGTAAGATTTATATTTGATATACAGATCTATAAAAATACAGATGAGATTCTAGAATTCTATATAAATTCTAATAATCTATTGTCACAGCAGAGTGTGATGTTTAATTATAACAGTGTTTCAGAAAATGTATTTTTGTATTCTATTATTATATCAGCATCATTTTTGCTGAATAAGAATCTTAATATATTATTTAAACTATCTGATAATGCTGATGAAGATGAGAAAGTAAATAATTCTGTTGAGATATTAGAAAGAAATGCAGCAGTATATTGCTGTTGCTATATTTGATATCTGATAATATCTCTCTGTCATCATTATAAGTCTACTGAGAGTTGATGTAAGAAATATAAACACTGTTTGATAATAAAATATATTTGTATTCTGATAAATAATTGTTCTATATACTATTTGCAGAATATAAAATAACTTATATTAGATATCAGTAAATGCTGTTGAATTGACTCAGATAATTATCAATATAGCTGAGAATTTAATTATTGCTGATATAGATACTTTGAATATTAATGTTTTACAGAATACTGTATTAACTGTGATCAAATCCTTTGCAGTGAAGATCTATAAGATTTAATGATATAATTTCTCTAAGACTCTGATTGAAACAGTGACTGATGAGATTTCAGTAATCATATTGCTGATTGCAGTTCTCAAATTATTATTGAAATATTATACTTTATCAGTTGAGAAAATTCAGAGTAATAAGTAGATCTATTTTAATAACAATTTCTTGAATAATACTGATCAAGCTGAGACAGATCTGTTTTTTAATCTCTGAGTAGAATAAGTATATCTAACAGTCAATATTACTTTCTTCATTTTTATTTACTAACTGATTTCTGATAGATTTTATTAAACTGTTTCAAGTACTTCTGACTGTTTACTAAATTTTCTTCAGATTCTCAAGAATTGTCTGTATCTGTATAATCTTTTCATTTAATAAAATATTGTATTTGATTATAATACTGATATTTATTTAATATAGCTTCAACTTTTCATTTTTTCTGTACATCTATAATTATTGATTCTGTCTGTGGAATTTGATCATTGCATGTATGATATAATTTGAGAAGAGATATATGAAATACAGAGTGAATTCTCTTATATTAAGATGTAAGCTTCAATTTATATATCTGTGTTCTGCAGATATTAATTATTTGAAAAAAACTCAGAAATTAATGATCTAATTTAGATGAAGATTATAAAATGAATATATTTTTTGCATGCAGTATTACTCAGTTCTCTATTTTAAAACTTTTGAATATATAATACTGATTGTAATATTTCTTTTCAGCTGCTTTGACAGCTTCTAGACATTCTTGAATTTTATTCTCTACTTATTTCATCTATTTCACTTATTCTATTACTAACTTCAATATACTAATATTTGAAGATTCTATATCTATACAGAGTTCAGTCAGTTGATCAATCATTGCTTCAGAGAATATCATTTTAATTAATATGTGAAAGATATTATTATATACTCATTGTGTCAGAGAAATTCATTTTATTCAGTTATTTTACTGATAGCTGTAATATATACAAAGATAGTATTCAATCATCTGATTCAATTGTTCTATTTGACTGTCAGTTTGCAGATGAAAAGCTGTTGATAATTTTTATTAAATATAAAGTAAATAATATAATATTGATCAGAACTTGCTATTTATCAACGAATCTCAGTTATTAATAATGTTTGCAGATAGATCAAAATTCTTTACAAGCTTTTATACAACAATATTCATGAGTTCTTTCACATTCAGCTTTGAAGATATGAGTACAATTATAACTTATTTAGTAAATAAATCAACAAATACAACAATAGTATTGTAAGTTTGACTTCTCTTTTTATTGTCTGATAGATCTTTAATGAAGTTCATATTAATTATATATCATTTTCTATCTGATACTGAATGTGGTTGTAGCAATCTGTATGACTTATATCACAGTATCTTGATATATTAACAAATGTTATAGATTCTCATATATTCTGCAATCTTATCACTCATATCATACTACAAGTACTTGTATTTGATTGTTTCAATAATTTTATCATATTCAAAATGATCATCTTGAGAATCATTGTGATTTATTTTTATTATTTCATATCTTATAATTTTATTCTGCAGTATATAGACTTTATCATCTTTTCTGAGCAGATTATTTTTGTCTACTGCTCAGATTGAATGATTATCTATACTAATATTATTTATTTCTAGTCTTCTATAAAATTCAGATATATCAGTATCTCTATTCTAAATCTGCAGCAAAAGTTTGACAATAGATTCAGCTATTTCTTTGTAATAGACTGTTTTGAATTTAAATACTCTGACAATCAGAATCCACAGTATCAGAATCTCTAGATTTAATTCTGTATTATCAATAACTTTATTCTCATCTGCAGATGCATTCTCTATTCTACAGAAATTGTTATTATCAATGATTATAAATCTCTTTACTCAATAATTTTCTTTGATTTATAGATTTTTTCATATTATTTTGATATATTGATCTAACTTTATATTTTCTTTGATTTTCAGTGATTTAAAGATCTCTTTATACAGTTTCTCTTGCAGAGTAGAAAGCTTTATCAAAAAAGCTGTATATTTTATATAATCTGAGTGACAACTTGATGTATCTGTGGGATTATTTTTCTCAGAACAGTGCTCAATTTCAAAATTAAATACTGAGAATATTTTCATTCAGTGAATCTGATATTCATTTAGCTGCTTTGTTGTTATGAAGCACTGAAGATTGATATAATTAGATAAAACAATTATTGAATATCTGCTACTGTATAGATAGTGATGTCATTGTCTGAAAGCTTCTACAATCAGTAATATTTCTAGATTATATATCTGATAACATCTTTCTACTTCTGTGAGTTTTCTGAATCAAAATGCAATTGAGTGTCAGTGATCATTATTTATTAATTGTAATATTACTGCAGTAATTGCTATATCAGATTCATTTATTTTTATACAGAGTTTTTATTACAGATTAAAATGAACTAATAATAGTGCTTTTATAAAGTATTCTTTTAGTTACAGTATTGTATACTTGCAGTTTTTATTCAGTTGAATAGATATATTGTTTTTTCTTCTTTTTGTTTTGTAACTCTTTAATAACTCAGTTAGAGATGCTGTTATTATTAAAAACTTATATATAAATTGTTGATAAAAGTTGATGAATTCTAGAAATATTTGCAGTTTGTTTATTGTTTGTGATTCAGATCAATCTAGAATTGTGTCAATGTGATATTTTTTGATAATAATACTCTGTATGATAATTATAAAACTCAGAAATTTGATTTTTATTATATGAAATGTACATTTATTAAGTTTGATATACAGTCTTCATCATCTCAATTGTTTCAGTATATTCTTAATATAAATGATGTGTTTATTGAGTGTATTTGAATAGATTATAATATCATTAAGATAGATCACATAATATATGTTCAGAATGTCACTAAGAGCTTTGTTGATATAGAATTAAAAGATTATAGAGATGTTAGTTAGACTAAAAGATAAGACTAAATACTTGAAGTGTCTGTATTGTGTTTGAAATACTGTTTTCCATTCATTCTCTGTCTGTATATGAATTCTATAATATACATTTCTAAGATCTAGTTGTATGTATATTTTGACATCTGCTAATCTATTAAGTATTTTGCTTATTAAAAGCAGTGAATATCAATTCTTGACTATTATTTCATTTAATCTCTAGTAATCTACACAGAGATGCAAGATTCTGTTCTTTTTCAGTATAAATAATACTGAGATATCAACTGAACTCTTTAATAAGTATATTCAATTCTTTTTTAATACTTTCTCAATATATTCTTGAAGAACAGAGAGTTCTTGAGATGATAGATTATATATTGATTGATACAGTGATTTCTTGCCAGATTTGAGATCTATAGTATGATTATAAGATGTGTGCTCTGTGTCAGATATATCTTTTTAAAATATATCAAGATAATTTTTATCATCTGATACATCTGATGTGGTCATTGTGTGTGCAGCTCACAGTGAAAAGATAGTGAATATAATATTATCATTGTCAATTAAAATTGTGAATTCTCTAGCAGTATCTAGATATATATAACTAATATCTGATATTTTTCTATAGATTCAGCATCTTCACACTCAGTCAATATCAGAATTCACAGCTTATAATTATAGTATATTTAGAATTACATTGTATCTGCTGATATTGACTTCTTCAAAATAATAATATTCTTTTCAAAGATTATATTCATCATTGATAATTTTCATTGTAACTCTTTGTTGTCTATATAATTTAACTCTATAATTATCAACTGCTTCCACTACTTTCAGTTTATCTTCTGACTTTAAGAAATATTTCAATACTCAGATATAAGAGACAAAGTTTATATTTATATTAGAATCTACTAATATTTATATCATTAATCATTCTATTTCTATCAATATTTATATATTCATTATCAATAACTGTTTGTCTTGCAGTCTAGTTATTTGTATTCTCAATGCAGCAGCTGTTTCTACAATTGAAATTACTGATTTTTTATTTATTGAACTTGATTATACTTCTTCAGATATAATATTTAGCAATTGTTTGTAATATATCTCTTTTTATAATAGTGTGAGCACTTCTTCATTCAGTTATATTTATTCTTTTTGATTTATTCAGTTGAATCTATCTATTTTTTTTATTTCCTCTTATTTCACTAATTGCTAGATTTATCAGAGCAATATTGATTTTCTATAAATATTACAGATCTACTCTTATAAATAGTATATTATTATTTCAGTATATTTTTCTTAAGAGTCTATAGAGTTCAAAGCAATTCTTTATAATTGTAAGATTTATTATTATATTGATTGAGTTCTGTGTGTAGCATCTTCAGTGTCTTGCTATACAAGTTATTTATTCTTTATTCCTCATTATATGAAGATAAGTAATACTTTCAATTCTTGAGATATTTAGAAAAGTCATGTATTAACTGTCATTTCTGTTGTTTAGTATTTTGAAATCTCTGATTCACTAGTTGTTGTTGATTCTGTGGATTATTAATCTGTATCTCTAAATGTATTAGCATATCATCAAATATTAACAGCATTGCTCTCTTATGTCTCTTGTATGAGAATATAAAATTCAACTACTTCTGCTTAATATGAGTATTAAGATAGAGTTTGACATCATTTATCTTGCATTCTTTCTTTTGATAATATCAGTGATGATATGCAAAGATAGTTAATATGCAATTTTTGTAATCTTTAAATTCTAACATATTTTTTTCTCAATAGTAGTTCTTAATCTTCAATTGTGATGATGTTTCATTATTATTATTAATATCATCTACAGATCAATTTAGTGGTGGTTCTACAGTGACATTATAAATTGATTGAGACTCAGTGAAAGTATCTTTATATATTTATACTTTCAATTTATTGAGACACTGCTGTATATGCAGAATAGCTAGTTGTTATTCTTATTTATAAATTTAATCATTTAGCTATTGTAATTGAGTATTATAATCATCAGAGATGATAGTGAATTCAGATTGATTCTCAAAAAATCTTGTGTGTATTGAAACCATTTTGTGTGTTTTAATTAATATTACAAATCTTATTGTAGAGTGTGTGTATAATAGACCATTTAGATAAGATATAGAGTGATTAGAATTGTAAGAGAAAGGAGAATACTGAGGTTAACTATAAGAGTAGTATGAAGTATACACAAGTTAAAAGATAGTAATCTCTATTATTCAAAACTAATCACTGATCTTCTAGAATCTACAGATATCAGTGAGCATTATATACAGACACTGTTGCTATATAGCTATTTTTTAATATAGATATCTTTATTGCGTCTATTACAAGTGGATTGTCATTTCATGAGCTTATACTTTATATAATAGTGGGAATATATACAACTCAATCAGTTAAGAGCAGTATTATTTTTATATTCATCATCAAAATATAACAGATTAGATAGATTATCTGACTTGATATATTCTATAATAAGCAGTGTATTCTCTGAAAACACTGTTTATATTATATATACTGAATCAGAATTATTTACTGAAGTATTAATATTGAATGAGCTAGTTAAGCTATACAGTGAAATTTTGAGAGTCACTGAGTATTCAGTTTTATAATATACATATTTCAGTTCTCAGCAAAGATCAGCTATCTGAGTGTTTTATTTATTTTTGATATTTATTAAGCTATCTATAAAGTTCACAGTATCTGCTGCTTGTTGCTGAGTAGCTTTTATATACTGATGTTTTTTCTACACTTCAAACTCTGTCTGATAAAGATTATATATTGCTAGAATCTCTTTTAATAAAATATTGTGGATAAGAAGTTTGTCATTCTCAGATACAAGAGCTATCACTCTATATACTATTTTATATAGATCTTCAGAGACTAATTGCATTTTCTGTGATTCAGATATAAGAGATGAGTGTTGATTGTAGATATTTATAATGATTATTATCAATCATACACTTTTCTCTGTGTTTTAAGAATATCATTCTTATGAAGTGATTTTTTGATAATATTCTCTTGATTGTACAACTGACTGATATCTTCTTTTTAAGTTTGTGAATAGAGTGGTTTTTTGAATCATCATTCATCTCTACATCATCTTTCTATACTTTTAGCTTACTTTATATTTTGAGATGAGTTATCTGCTATCAATATTGCAATTGAAAGTGTTTTAACTTCATTATTTATTTGTATAATTGAGTTCTTGAGTATAGAGATAATCATGCTGATATGATAACTATAATTTATATTGTAGATGAAATTATCATATCTTCAGAAGTATATACTCTCTTCAGTTTAGATATGCTATCAGATGTGATTTAAAAATTACTTGAACTTCTCAAAGCTTTTAAGCTTTGCAGCTCTTCTTATATGAAATAACTAGTGCAGTAGTATATGCCATTCTTGATAATAGAGAATGGTGTACACTCTGAAAGAATAATAAGCTGAAATTACTATATAGATATATTAAACTGAAGATCAGATTTAATAATAAAAGAAAGTTAGAAACAAGCAATACTCATCAAAAATATAGAAGATAGAATAGTATTCAATTAATAAATAATATAAATTATAAAAATTCTATCAGTAAATAATAAAAATATATAGAAAATTAGAAAAACCACAGCAGAAGACAAATAGACTAAAAATATAATTAAAAATAATAAAATAATCTATTATAATAGATTAATTTATATTTCAAAAGCAGTATAGAATAATATAATATAAGAAAATCATAATATAGTAACTACAGAATATTTTGAAATTAATAAAATAATAAAAAAAATTATCAAAATATACTACTGATCAGAAATGTGAAAAGATATTTGAAAATATATATAGAATTACAATATATATCAACAAAATAAATCAGATAGATATATACTATATAAAAAAATACAGTCAATATCAGTTATATAAAAATTATAAATATCAATAATAATAGACTTTATTATCAAATTATCAAAGTTAAAAGAATCTAGAATAGAGATATATTACAACTCTATTTTAACAGTAACAGACAGATTAATAAAGTATATCTATTTTATATTATTCAAAAAAGTAATATCAGCATCAGAAACAGTATATATAATTTGACAAAATATATTTATCAATTATAAAATATCAGAGAAAATAATCACAGATTGAGATATTAAATTTGTATCAAAGTTTTAACAGATACTGATAATTAAAATAGAGATTAAAAACAAAATATTAACAGTTTATTACTTACAGATGAATGAATAAATAGAAAGATTGAATCAGATAATTGAACAGTATCTCAGATACTATATCAATTATTAATAAAATAATTGAATTGAACTACTGCTAATAATATAGATAGTATATAATAGTTCAAAAAATACAATTACAGAATTTATATCATTCTTTGTTAACTATAAAAGAGAATCAGATATATAAAGAATGAAACTATCTGTAAAAGATTTAATAAACAAAGTAATAGAAAAAACAAATCTGCTTTGCAAACTATATAAACAATTGATATTAAATATCAGTTTTATAACAAAATAAATCAAAAAATACTATAATAAAAGATATCAGAAGATATTTCAGTTAAAAAAAAGAGAGAAAATATTTCTACTGTAATAAAATATTAAAATCAAAAGATTAAGTAATAAATTAAACTTTAAAAAACTAGAACTCTTCAAAATTTTGCAGAAAATTGAATCAGTTAATTACAGACTTCAATTATTAAATATAATACAAATACATCTGAATTTTTATATTTTATTATTGAAAAAAGTATCTGAAAATGCAGAATAATACAGAATGAAAATAAACACTGAAGAATCAGAATATAAAGTTGAGAAAATACTGAAAAAATAAAAGATTAGTGTGATGGGTTAGCACTTGTTGATAGTTAACTTATACAATCAACCCTCTATCACACACTTATGTGCTCATATATGTTCATGAAGTTCTCCCACATCTTTTTGTGATTCTGCTTCACAATTGTGTATATTTTAATACTCTAATAATTCTTTCACTCTGTGCTTCTTCAGAGTATAATCTCTGATATTTCTTTCACTTCAATTTTTTTATCTATAAAAATCCTCTTGTATAATCTCTTCTTCTAATCTTCTTTCTCTTTCTTTTTTTAATCAATTTATAAACTATTATCAGAATAGTGTCAAGTTTGTTGATATTGCTATTGAAATGAATTATATAAATTGTGTAGATGATATAAATGATTTAATTTATAATATTAATAACATCTGCTTAATTGATAATATATCTGTTATATTATAAATTAATTCATCTGTATTTAAAATCTGAGTATCTAGTTATTAGATTTCTATATCTGAGTGTGTTGATTATATTTAAGACTCAAATGTTTTATTATCAGTTTCTATATCTGAATATATTGATTATATTAAAAGATCTGAGTATCTAGTTATTATATAAGTTTCTTGTTGAATTTAAATACTTTTATTATTAAATATATAGACTGTTATATCTAAGTATCTGTGACACAATTGACTGTCTTATAAAAAGATTTGAGTATCTATAAACTGTAATACTGTGAATAGTGTTTATAAAAAAGCTTGATAAGCTTAATACTGCAATACTGTAAATAGTATTATAAGAATCTGAATATCTATAAATATTCTATTCTCTAGAATTATATATTTTTAGATACTGAAATAAATTATCAACAGATCTATAAGCATCTGCTGTATTTAAATATAATAAATAATAATCTAGATCTACAAAGTATTCTTCAACAGCAAGTACTGCAGATGACTGAGCTATAATAATAACTTATTAAAATAAGTATGTTTATATTCACTGTTCTCTCTATACTCACATTTCATGAAAAGTCTCTGAGAGAGAAGCTTTCAATTTTTGATAAGTATATAGAAGATCTAGTACTGTATTTTATATAAAAATCAAAAGTAAATATTAAACTGAATATTAATAATCAAGTGATAGACTTGCTATTGAATCAAATATGATATATTTATAGCAGATTAGATGATGATGTGTTAGTGAAATTTCAACTCTGAATGAGCCACTATTCAGATAATCAGTGTATATCAGAGTTGATTTTCTAACAATTTGATACTCTTTTTCTTGATTTTATACTTCAAATTAAAACATTAGACTGACTAAATAAGATCTATCAGAAGAATATTATATTAGTAATCTATCTATCTAAATTTAATTACAAACTTTTAGAAGTGAATGAGCAGAACTGAAATAATATTATCAAGATCAATATACTGTTCAAGGATTTGAACTTTCAGTTGTATAACTATAATATAGAATGTCTGAGACTCTCAATATATAATAAATACTGTATGAATCTTCATCTATTTGATAATAATCTGTTTCAATTCTATATATTTCAGAACTGTAAGAGATTTCACTGAATAAATATATATATTTCAAATTGTCTTACAACAATCTCTGTATCTGAATCAGAGTCAATGAACTGAATTTCTTATATAAATACTGAATATTCAAGAGTTTTCAATATCTTAGATAAAAATATCACTGACTGAATTGTCAGAGAAGTCTGTATATACTACAATAAATCAGAGTACTTTATAAATCAGTGTTTAAATATAATTCTTCTGAGTTAATTCTCTGTATATATGAATGCTGTGTTGTCTGCAGATAAATAGAAACAGAGAAAAGAAAAGCTCTCACTCTAAAATATAGATGAGAGCTCAAAAAGCAAAAAGTTAGCTGAAGATTCAAATAGAAAATGCAAATAAATATAATTATAATCTCTGTTATTATAAATAGTTTAGTCAATATATAAGTAATGATAGACAGTGGTTTTCTTTACTACACTTTTATAAATATTCAGCTGATTGAGAAGTATAAGCTTCAGTGTATTTTCTTCTCTAAATTGTATAAACTCAGTGAATTTAACAGTCTCAGAGAATTCATCTTTTATAATATAATAAGATTTAATATCAATATAGAAAGATATGAGAAAAAGAATGTTTATATATATAAAGTATAGAATCTTGAATACAACTTAATACTTGATCTGTTATAACTTACAGAATTTGAAACCTTATTAGATATATATAATTATTGTTTTATTTTCTCAGAAAGTAATTATATTTATAAAAAAAATGTTGATAGAACTGCTGATCTTACTCAGATATTAGTAGAAGTATTCAAATTATTAATTTATTAAATATATAAGAAGAAGAATATTCAGATATTCATTACTAATATAACAGATATTAAAAAAGTATTAAAAAAATTAGAGTTCAAGAACTTCAAGAAGTTTTACAAAGAACTCTCTGAAATATATAAAAACTTCACAGATATATTTGATGAAAAAGCAGCTGAGATGCTCCCCTTTCACTGAGAGTATAATATAGATTATATAATTGAGTTTATTAAGAAAGATGATAAGAATTCACAATTATTTTGAGATTCTCTCTACAGTATATTGTATGATGAGCTTCTTATTCTATAAAAAACACTCAATAAATTACTGAATAAGAGCTTTATTTATATTAGCAATTCATCTGCTGCAGTATTTATACTATTTATGAAGAAATTAGATGAAAATCTACAATTCTGTATTGACTATCAAGAGCTCAATAAAATTATATGAAAAGATCAATATTCTTTTCCATTTATCAATGAAATATTTGAATGAATAGAAAAAGTAAAATAATTCACAAAGCTTGACATCTCTGTGATCTTCTACAAAATAAGAATCAATAAAGATGATGAATAACTAATTATTTTTTATATATATTATAAACTATATAAATGAACAGTAACTCTCTTTGAGCTAGTGAATGCTCTCAGTATATTTCAGAAATATATCAATTGAGCTCTATAAAATCTACTCAATAAGATTATATCAGTGTATATAAATAATATTCTGATCTTCACTGATGAATTGCTTGCTGAACATCACAAGTATATATAATAAATACTTGACTATTTATAAGAAGCAGAACTACAAATGAATATTGATAAGTATAATTTTGAAATCAAGTCTATAATCTATCTAGAATTCATTATTGAAGCTGAAAGAGATGTATAAATAAATTTTAAAAAGATGAAAGCAATTCTTAACTGAGAAATATCTATCTTGATAAAAGAGATTAGAAGTTTTCTAGAATTTATCAACTTCTACTGAAGATTTATCAAGAACTTCTTGAATATTATACAATCACTAATAAATTTGATATGAAAGAATACTGTATTTCAATGAATCATTGAAGTGAATACTGTCTTCAAGAAATTGAAGTATATATTTACAACTGCTTCAATACTGCAATTATTCAATCTGAATAAGTATATGATTCTTGAAACAGATATTTCAGAATATATAATGAATAAAGTACTGATATAATACAATAATGAAGATATTCTACAATTCTGTATTTTTATCTCAAAGAAAATATTATTCACTGAATATAATTATAAAATCTACAATAAAAAGCTTCTGATGATTATACAATATCTTGAAAAATAAAAATCTGAACTTGTGAATATAGAGAAGTTTGAGATTATCACTGATTATAAGAATCTAGAATATTTTATAATTATTTATAAATTTACAGAGAGATATATATACTGATTGCTGTTTCTTAGCTATTTCTTATTTATAATCTGTTACTGATCAGAGACAGAGAACATTTTTGCAGATACTCTATTTCACTGAAAATAAGATATACTCTCTGATAATCTAGACAATAGATGAAAGTATCAAAAACATTGATTAATTAACTCTGTAATTATAAAAAGTCCCACACAATCAGATGCATCTTATATATATATTAATCAGTTTCAAACTCAAGATCTTTTATTCAAAGAGCAATGAAGACAAACAGTAGAAGTGAATGAACTCTGATAATAAATTATTAAAGCTGTATAAAGTAAAGTACTCTGATTCTCTGCAGATGTATACTTAAGAACAGATATTTCAGTATATTTAATTAATAATAACAACTGCTTATACTTTCAAGACAGATAATAGATCTCTGATTCAGAATCTCTATAAATATAAATTATATAAAAAATTTATAACTTATTAATAACTGAGTATTTAGAGTATAAAATTATATACAGTATTATTATCTAAAAATTCTACTGACTGAATATATCAAAAAATATATATTAGTTTATACACAACTGTGATCACTGTGACTCAGTAATAGTATAATATAAATACTGAAAAGAAATACTGAAATCTCTATCTATTTTCAAGTGAATTTGATATAATATAATTATTGATTTTATAGTTTTCTTATCTAAAAGTAAAGATTCTATAAATATTTTAGTTATTGTTGACTGACTTAGCAAGAATGTAATACTGCAGCTCTGTAATAAGATAAATATTGAAATTATTATAAATATCTTTATCAGAAGCTCATTCTATTATATATATAGTCTATCTTCATTTATTATATCAGATAGAAACAGTCAGTTTATAAGTGCATTTTGAATTTATATATATCAGCTACTGAGAATTGAGTGAAAGTTATTAATAGTATATCATTCAGAGATTAATAAAGCTACTGAGAAAATAATATAGACAGTTAAGAATATTCTTTAAAAATTCTACAACTATATATAAAATGACTGAAGTAATCTACTATTATATACTGAGATTATTATAAACAGTCAAAATTCTGCTATAATAAATATAAACTCATTCTTTCTTCTATATAGTTATAATTTAGAAATTTTGAACTTCTCTGAGACTTTTTAAGAGATTATATATGTCTGCAGTTCTATACAAATAATAGAGAATATAGTCAGTAAGTTTAAGAAAGTCTGCAAATAAGTTGAAACTTCAATAACTAATACTCAATAAAATTATAAAAATCAAGCAAATATCAAGAGAAATTCTGTAATTTAATATAATATAGAAGATAAGATTTGATTAGATCTCAGAAATATAAGAATAGATTATTTCTTGTATATACTGAACTACTATCACATCAAATATACAGTAGTAGAAGTATTAGATATTTATAACTATTAACTGAACACTCTATCTGATATTTATAATATTTTTTATATAAATCTATTTCAATCTGCAGCTGAGAATCTATTTCTTTTATAAAAGACTTCTGACTGATAATTATCTATTATTGTAGAAGAAGACAATGAATTTGAATGAGAAATTGAAGCAATTCTCAGCAATAGAATCAATTATTGCTGCTGTAAATATCTTATCAAATAGATAGAATATAATTGTTCAATCTGAGAACTCATATTCATTATAAAAAATACTACTGCATTCAATATCTATAAATTCTTATTTATTTTAGTAGAGAGAAATAATGTAATGAGTTAGTATTTGTTGATAGTTAACTTATACAATCAATTCTTTACTGTGTATTTATATACTCATATATGCTTATAAAGTTCTTTCACATCTTCTTGCAATTTCACTTTACAATCATGTATATTTTAATACTCTAATGATTCTTTCACTCTATACTTCTTCAGAGTATAATTTTCAATATTTCTTTCATTTCAATTTTTTTATCTATAAGAATTCTCTTGTATAATCTCTTCTTCTGATCTTCTTTCTCTTTCTTTTCTTAATCAATTTATAAACTGTTATTAGAATAGTGTCAAGTTTATTGATATTGCTGTTGAAATGAATTATATAAACTGTGTAGATGATATAAACAGTTTAATCTGCAATATTAATAACATCTGCTTAATCAGTGACATGTCTGTTACAATTAGTAATAAAAAATACTATTTAATAAAATGAAAAGAATATAATATCTCAGAAAACATCTGAAAATCTATAAAAAATTTGAAGAATATGAAGAATATAATTTAATATTTTCAACAATAGATAGACTGACTGTATAATTATATATGAAACTGAGATCAGATTTTTCTTTGATTTCATTATTAAATATCTTAGTTCTGATCTTATATAGTGTTTAGTAAATTAGTCATTTTACACTGTTTATATTATAAATCTAGTCTCAGATTATATTCTACTAATAAATTAATAATTATAAAAATGAGATTAAATAAAACTATAATTTATTCTATATAGATTGACAGTAGTGATAGATTAGCAGCAGTAGATAAATTGACAGCAATAAATTAGCAGTGATAGATTAGCAGTGATAGATTAGCAGTAATAGATTAGCAGCAGTAGATAGATTGATAGTGATAGATAGATTGACAGCAATAGATAAATTGACAGTGATAGATAGATTGACAGTGATAGATAGATTAACAGTAATAGATAGATTGACAGTGATAGATAGATTGATAGTAATAGATAGATTGACAGCAGCAATAGATTTATTAGATTGATAGTAATAAATAGAAAATTTAATAACAAGTCATCAGAGTATTGAGTACTAAATAAAATAGAGATAATATCTTTATCAATTATATCATCAAATTGATGTATTATATAATCATCAGAATGAGATTAAACTTGAGTTAAAATTATAATCAGTTTCAGATTATATTCTGATTTTAATAGTCAGTTACTTTATATAAAATATCAAGATTTTTTAGTCTCATTTCATTTATATTTTGATAATTCTAGTCATTTTACACTTTTATTCTTAGACTGACTGTATGATTATGTATGAAACTGAGATTAAATTTTTTCTCAATTTCATTATTAGATATCTTAGTTCTGATCTTATATAGTATTTAGCAAATTAGTTACTTTACACTGTTTATATTATAAATCTAGTTTCAAATTATATTTTACTAATAAATTAGTGATTCTGATTTCATTTGATTTTATTTTATAAAATGGAATCAAATAGAATTATAATTTACTCTATATAGATTAGCAGTGATAGATAGATTGACAGTGATAGATAGATTGACAGTGATAGATAGATTGATAATAATAGATTAGCAGCAATAAATTAATAGTAATAGATTAGCAGTAATAGATTAGCAGTGATAAATTAGTAGTGATAGATTAGCAGTGATAGATTAGCAGTGATAGATTAACAGTAATAGATTAGTAATAATAGATTAGTAGTAATAGATTAGCAGTGATAGATTAGCAGTGATAGATTAGCAGTAATAGATTAGCAGTGATAGATTAACAGTGATAGATTAGCAGTGATAGATTAATAGTAATAGATTAGCAGTGATAAATAGATTGACAGTAATAGATAGATTGATAGTAATAGATAGATTGACAGCAATAAATTAGTAGTAATAGATTAGCAGTGATTAGACTGATCACTGAGATTATAAATTATATATTTGATTTGATTTGATTTGATTTCAGTTCATTTCTTGACATGATTTTAGTAGAATTAGAATTAGAATAAGAGTGTAAAGTGACTAGAATTATCAAAATATAAGTGAAATGAAACTAAAAAATCTTGATATTTTATATAAAGTAACTGACTATTAAAATCAGAATATGATTTAAAACTGATTATAATTTTAACTCAAGTTTGATTCCATTCTGATAATTATATAATATATCAATTTGATGATATAATTGATGAAAATATTACTTCTATTTTATTTAGTGCTGCTGTCAATCTACTCACTACTGCTAATCTATCTACTATTATTAATCTATTTATTATTGTCAATCTATCTATTACTGCTAATCTATCACTGCTAATTAGACTGACTGCTGAGATCATGAATTACACATTTGATTTAATTTGATTTGATTTCAGTTTATTTCTTGGCATAATTTTAGTGAAATCAGAATCAGAATGAGAGTGTAAAATAACTAAAATTATCAAAATATGAGTGAAATGAGACTAAAAAATCTTGATATTTTATGTAAAGTGACTGACTATCAAAAGTAAAAACATGATCTGAAACTGATTATAATTTTGACTCAAGTTTGATTCTATTTTGATGATTATATAATACATCAATCTGATGATATAATTGATGAAGATATTATCTCTATTTTGCTTAGTGCTACTGCTAATCTACTCATTACTGTCAATCTATCTATTACTGCTAATTTATTACTACTGTCAATCTATCTATTGCTGCTAATCTATCACTGCTAATCTATTGCTGTCAATCTATTACTGTTAATCTATTACTGTCAATCTATCTATTACTGTTAATCTATTGCTGCTAATCTATTGCTGTCAATCTATCTATTATTATCAATCTATCTACTGCTATCAATCTATCTATCACTGCTAATCTATCACTGCTAATCTATTGCTGTTAATCTATTACTGCTAATCTATCACTGCTAATTTATCACTGTCAATCAATCTATATAGAGTAAATTATAGTCTTATTTGATTTCATTTTGTAAAATAAAATCAAATGAAATCAGAATCACTAATTTATTAGTAAAATATAATCTGAGACTAGATTTATAATATAAACAGTATAAAGTGACTAATTTACTAAACACTATATAGAATCAGAACTAAGATATCTAATAATAAAACTGAGGAAAAATTTGGTTTCAGTTCTATACATGATTATATAATCAGTCTACTGCTAATCTATTACTATTAATTTATTGCTGTTAATTTATCTACTACTATCAATCTATCTACTGCTGTCAATCTATCTATTGCTGCTAATCTATATAAAATAAATTATAATTTCATTTGATTTTATTTTATAAAATGAGATTAAATGAAATCAGAATCACTAATTTATTAGTAAAATATAATCTGAGACTAGATTTATAATATAAACAGTGTAAAGTGACTAATTTGCTAAATACTATATAGAATCAGAACTAAGATATCTAATAATAAAACTGAGGAAAAATTTAATCTCAGTTTTATATATAATTATATAGTCAGTCTAGCAGTGATAGATTAATAGTAATAGATTAGTAGTGATAGATAGATTGACAGCAGTAGATAGATTGACAGCAGTGAATAGATTGACAGTAATAAATAGATTGATAGTAGTGAATAAATTGACAGCAGTATTAAATAAGATAGAGATAATATCTTCATCAATTATATCATTAGATTAATATATTATATAATCATCAGAATGAAATCAAATTTGAATTAAAATTATAATCAGTTTCAGATTATATTCTGATTTTGATAATCAGTTACTTTATATAAAATATCAAGATTTTTTAATTTTATTTTACTTATATTTTGATAATTCTAGTCATTTTACACTTTTATTCTGATTCTAATCTCACTAAAATCATATTAAAAAATAAACTGAGATTAAATCAAATTAAATCAAATGTGTAATTTATAGTTTCAGCAGTCAGTCTATTCATTCTGATTCTGATTCCACTAAAATCATATCAAGAAATGAACTGAAATTAAATTAAATCAAATCAAATGTGTAATTTATAATCTCAGCAGTCAGTCTAATTCTATAAGACTTAATCTTATTTTATAATCAGCGAGAAACTTGCTGAGTTAGAGATTTGATAGTATACAGTTTATATAATCTATTTTAATAATACTATCAACAAATTTAACACTATTCTAATAATATATAATTCAAAGATTGCTTGAGCTTCTCAAAGCTTCTAAGCTTTGCAGCTCTTTTTATACAAAATAACTAGTGCAGTAGTATACATCATTCTTGATAATAGAGAGTGGTGTACATCTCAGAAGAATAATAAGTTAAAATTACTATATTCTTCTTTATCAAATCTGTCTATACTTTTATGATGATGTTCTGCTGTCTGTATCTGTCTTTGTGATGCACTATCTCTGAAATATTTGTAGTATATATTCATCAAGCTTTTGTTGTGATCATGTATTGTCTAACTTAAAACAGTAAGACATTCTTGCTTTATATATATAAGAATTTCTATCACAACAACACTGTCTTATTACTAATCATACTATATTCACAACTATCTTATTCTATTCATTCACTCACACTTCTTTATTCAATCTTCTCTGTTTTGTTTTTGATCATTCTATACATCTATTCTATTCTATCAAATTATCTAATCTTCTCTATTTTATAATATAATATCTGATTATTACAGTTTATACTGTTCTAGTTATATTGACTGATCTACTGATAAGTTCTTATTAATCAAATCTTATCAAAAACTAATTTAGCTGCAAATCAATAACTTTTATAATTGTTAATTGTTACTAGCTTCTACTTCTTGTCATCAGAGTATATATCTGATTTATAATCATTCAAGCTTTTTTTTTAATAATTCTCTTTTGTGTAATTTTACTTCTGTTGAGAAGATTGCATCTGATAATATTATAAAAATTAGATGCAATGATAATAATATAAATATTTTAATTAATAATGAAAATATAAATGAAGTAGTTGGCAAGATCACTGATGTGAATGTAAACAGTAATAATAATATTTATAATAATGATATAATGATGAATATCTCTGTATTATCTTCTGTTGCTGCTCTTTCTGTCTCTGTTTGTATTTTTATCTTCTCTACTATTTCTGTCTTCTCTACTGTTTCTGTCTTCTTCATTATCTATACTTTCTCTGCTGCTCTCAATTCTACCTCTTCTATTCATATCAATTCTTCTCTCTTCTTTTATACTGATTTTTTACTTTTATTCATTCTCTTAGAGATATTGTATATCTTCAGTAATCTTTTTTTTTTATTTTTCACATCTCTTTTCTGCATCCACTGCTTCTGAAAAAATGTGTTTTCATATATAAATTTTATATAATATAATTCATTTCACTAGCTATTTATTGATTATATCTTTTGCTTGAAGCAAGTATAAAATATTTAGTAATCTTATATATTTCAGAGAAAATATTATTGTTTGAACAGATTGTGCTGAGTGTATACAATATTTCTCTCTTTATTTATAAATTTTATTTTAATTTGTTGTAGATGAAATTGTCTAGAATCTCTATATTATTGAGATTATAGCAGATGAAGATCTCTATATTATATTTGTTTATATCAGTTTTTGCATTGCTCTCTTATCTTTATATACTTTCAATTTATCAGATAAATATTATTATTCTTTATATTAATATATAACTTTCAAACTGATCATTTGTAGAAAGAATATATATATACAGAATAGTTTAAACAGTGATGTAATGTTTTTTTATATTTGAAATGAGTATATATCTGTTTCTTATATAAGTTGTGTGTGTGGTAAAGACTTATTTCAATTTTATATTCTATCTTCTGTATATAACTATTCTATTGACTGCTTCTGTCTCTGTTGTAATTGTTTATAAAGCTTCAAGAAGAGTTTCTATTCTTTCAGTAAATGTACACTCTTTTTTTTATATTATAATAACTGCTAATATTTTGTAGTTGCTTTGAATATCATTTTATATACATCTATTACTACTCTTATCTCTGATTTTTTTATAATTTATCTATTCTTTTTCACTTCTGCTTCTACTCTTACTCTTTTTTTTTTCTTTATTTTCTATCAGATAAATATCTATCATTTATTCTTATAGAGGCTCAGATACTCATTTCACTGCTTTATCTACTTCTATCTCACTTTTCTTCACTCTGATTGATTTTTCTCTATATATATATTTTCATTATTTTATTGAGCTTTCTGCAAATCTTCTCATTGAAGATATCAAATTAATATATCAGATTTTTTATAAGATGAAGATATACTCTGCACTTCTATATATTCATCTTGAGATTTTAAAGTTCTTGATACAGATTAAGTTTTAATTTTTATTATATATAAATTGTTTCTGAAGATATTGAGCTTGAATATTTTATTGATATACATTTTTTTTTTCTTTATTTTATAATATTTTTGTATTTTTAGAAATTGAGTAAAGCTCTTGCAGTGATTATTAGAGCTGTATATAAATAGATTTTTTTTCTGACTTCTTTTTTCTTTTTCTCTTTTTCTTATCTGATATCAATTTTATATAATCTTTTATCAGTTCTATACTTTGATAATCAGATACAGTAGATTTTATATCTTTCAATAAAAGTGTTCTGTCTTCATATATTATACTGTCTCTCTTTATAAACTCAGATAACTACAGTAAATGACTCATCAAAACTAATCTCATTTAATTTCTGAGTATTTTCAGATGCTGAATTGATTTGATTCAGTATATTCACTGATATTTCTGACAGTTTATTTTCTGAGATTTCTGTATTCAAATTAGTATAAACAGTTGAATTCTCATCTGAATCTTTTTTATTCTTACAATCTAACTTATATATTAATCAACTGCCTCAAGCTCACTCTCAATTATATTACACTCACTGTCTATATTACAATATTATATAGTCAGTAACAGTCTTATCACTTATCAGTATATACTGTATATCTGCTTTTTTCATTTTCTTTCATTTCTTTTTGATTATTGTGAAAAGGTCTGAGTAAGTGATATTATCTGATTTATAAATATCAACAATTTCTCTAACTTTTCAGAGCTTTTCTATTATAAGTTTTCTTTTCTTCAATACTGATGATAGTACTGCAGATGATCACAGTTCATTTAAATTTTCTACTTTCATCTCTATAAGATAAGAGTTATTAATGAGATTGTGTAGAATTCATCTCTCTGATTTCATTAAAGTGTATATTTCAAGAGAATATAATTTGAGGATTTTGTACAGCTTAAATCATCTTAATTGAAACTTCTCAAATTTTTCATTATATATAAGAATCTAAATACTCACTGCAAGACTTATTTCTTTTACTAGTGAGTCTTATATTCTTTTCAATTGTATAGTATGATTGAGTAGTAATTCATTTATTTTTACTTGAATATAATTAACTTCTTTCATTTTTATTTTTATATCTGTAATCACTATCTTCTTCTCTATCTGCTTCTGTGTATTTTCTGAAATATACAGATATATCTTATAGAGTAGATAGAACAGTAAATACTTTGAAACTGTATACTAATAAACTCATATTATAAATAATATTTATTCAAAATATTTATCTTATAATTTTATAAACTTTTTTACTAGATATTTTGTCAGTATACTGTCTAGTATTCTATTCAAATATTCAATTTTTTTATTTGTATAAAAATGATAGAGTATTGTTGTGCAATACTTCATCTATAACTGTTTAATAAAATATCTCACAGCTTCTTCTATAAGATTTGTCTTATTATCTATCAATATCTTACAGAGTATATTATAGCTAATATAGATATTATTGTATAGAAACTTAGCAATAATTTTCTCTATTGCTTCTGACACTATTTATATAATTGATTACTTTGTAATATAATCAACTGCTGTTATTATTTAGCAGTTTTCATTTAATATTTATAATAATATCTCTATAAGATCTATTTTTCAATGTTTAAATGACTTAATTGTACTTTCTATCTGATGTTGTGCTCTTTCATACTTTAATCTTTATTTTATACTCTTAGAGACTTGGCAGTTCAGATATTTTTATATATATATCTGAATATTTTTCTTTATATTTGATTAGTATATTCAATCTTTCAGAATATCTAAAAGTTCTGAACTTCTTAAGTAACTGAACTTCTTGTATATACAACTCATCAGATCTTATTAAAACTGAGATTTAAAATATAATATTTCAGTGTAACTGAGATTGCAGTAGAGCACAATATCTTTCTTCAACTTTATAAGCTTGAATTTCAGAAGCATTTCTTCTATTATTTTTGCTAAATATTTATTATCTGATATACTTTCATCTTTCAAGCAGATAATTATAACTTTCAATTACTCTGTTTTATTATAACTTCTCAGTACTGTCAGTATAAACTCTTTCTGTATTATATTTACTGAGTCTTTTTTTATAAAGTCAGATCTATAATTTATAGTATCTGATATAATAACATTCAACTCTTTTTAATATTTGATTTGAAGATTATATATCTGAAACTCTGATATTCATTGTATCAGTTGCTTAGAGAATTTGATTATTGTTTACAAATAAATAAGACTTTCATAATCAGTGATTATTATTGTTATATACTCATTGTCAATATATTAATTCTATAGATCTAGTATATACTTAATTACTAGAAGCTTCTTCTCATACACAGAATAGTTAAACTCTATATCTGATAGCTTTCAGTCATTATATACTACTGAGTATAATTTATCATTCTTCTCTATTTATAAAAGAGAGTATTCAATGATTTATTCTGATGCATCTGTTTCAATTGTGAAGAGTTTTATACAATTTAATTGAACAAGTACTGAAAATATTGTTATATACTTTTTTAATTTCAGAAAAATCTTTTTACAGAAGATGTTTCAGATGATTAAATAAAATTTCTTTTTATACAGCTCAGTATTTATTTTTTTAAAAAGATTCAATAGTAGAACTGTAATTTATATAAAATTCTTTATAAATCTTCTGTAGTATAATATCAGTTTCAGAAATTGATGTATATAGTGTATATTTCTAGATCTCAGTCATTTTATAATAATCTTTATTTTTTTAAGAATTGAGTGTATACAATCTTCTTTCATAAGATGTTCTATAAACTTCAACTTCTTTGTATCAAATATATATTTTGATGATTTAGTATAGAGTTTATACTCTGTCAGAGTTATGAGTATCTAATCTATATATTATAGATACTCTTTATATAAGTTTGAGAAAATCAAAATATTATTAAAATATATAAAATATAATCAGCTGTTCTGTTTAGTGAGAATTATATTTATTATTATTTAAAAGATTACAGAGATGTTTATAAATTTCATTGATATTATAAAAAATTCAAATTTTTTTTATTGAGTATTAAACACTGTTTTGAGTATTGATAGTTCATCTATATAAATCTATCAATATTCTGCAAGTAAATCAATCTTCATCAGATATCAGATATTCTCTACTGTATCTAGTTGTTGCTGAATTTATAACAGTAGATATTCATTCTTTATAGTGAGTTTATTGAGTGTCTAATAGTTGATGCACATATATTATTTTTCATTTGATTTCTTAATAAATAGAACTGAGAAGTTTTATATATTAGAGAATGATTGTATGAGATCTTTCTTCAACAATTCTTCTATCTGCTGCTGTAGTTTCTCAAAATGTATTTATAATAAAGAGTATATATTGTGATTTATTGATTTTGTATTCTCTGTATTGATCTTGTGAATGAATTCTCTTTTGAATAGTAGAGAAGATAAAAGATTTATTTGAAAGATTTTTTTATACTTTTCAAGCAGTGTCTTTATATACTTTTTATTTTTAGAGTCTTTCATAGATGGCAATTTCTCTGTCTTAAATTCTTTTATAATGTATAGAATACTCTGAGTTGAAGGTTTATACAGTGCTTGCTTTACTTGATATTGAGTGATAAAATTCAAGTCTTTCATCTCTGATATGCAGAACCTGCATCTTATATCTATAGATAGTATTATATAAATTTGATTCTTACAATTCATCAACTACAGATAATATATATATTAATGAATTCTGAGATTATACTTCTGAAATCAATCAAGCTTCAAGATCAGATTATATTCTATATTCAGAAGTATATATACTCAGATGCAGTAAGATCATCTCTTAAAGTACAAAAGTATCTTTATTCTTGTGAATGAGATAAGATATCAATTGTTTGAAAACTTTATTTATTTTGATTTCTTCATCTGTTGTATATCAGATAATTTTATTAGTATATAATCATTAATTGAAGCATCTATATTCAATAATACTTTCACTGCTACTTCTCTTTTTTATCTCAGATATTCTTTATATATCAGTGTATACAGTTCTATAGTATTCAAATGCTTATCTGCTTCTTCTTCTATACTCACTCTTTTATTAATTTTATCTTTAACTTTTATAGAATTCAGAGAATTATCTAATACAGACAATTTATTCACTTTAGAGATCTTCAGTAGTTAATCAGTAAGTATTTTCAGCTCTATTAATCTGTCTAGTTTTTTGATTTCTTATTCTATAAATGACTTCAATAATCTCTTATATTATAATTCTGTTGACTGCAGTGAAAGCATACTCTGTACTTGTAATATTATATTACTTACTCTGATATATTCTTTTTGAAAGATTTTGAAGCTTTTATAATAGTATTGAGATTGATATTTATTATATCTAAATATCTCAGTGATGATACTGTGAATGTAGATATAAATCTTCTTATATTTATTAATATCTTCTTTATTTATCTTTGCAGCTTGTCTGCTTGTTCTTTTGTAAGTAGAGTTTTATACACTTACTCTACTGTCTGTGATTATGAATTAAAATACTTTCATTCAGTGTATAATTCAGATATTAAGTTGTATATAAATATCTGCAAACAGAATGATATCAGAAGCTTCTGATTCATTGCAAAATAATATAAACTGAAATAAATATAGTATAATATAAGATTTTTTTCTTACTTATATTTCACAAAGTATTTATAATATTTATCTTTAGCATTCAATTTCTTGAAGTTATATAGAATTCATTTTGTAAAATTGTTTTATATCTATAATAGTCTATATTTATTAGATATCTCTGTGTTTATTTTCTCAGCTGTTATTCAAAAAGATCTAGCTGTTTCTCTAAGAATAGATACTGTATATAAAATCTACTATAATTTGATGAGTTGTTGTTCTGTAAGCTTATACTTCATACAATAGTAAAAATGCATACAACTCAATTAGTTAAGAGCAGTATTATTTTTATATTTATTATCAAAGTATAATGAATTAGATAGATTGTCTGATTTGATATATTTTATAATAAGTGATGTATTCTCTGAAAGTATCATTTGTATTATATACACTGAGTCAGAGTTATTTACTGAAATATTAATATTGAGTGAATTAGTTAAGCTATATAATAAAATTTTGAGAGTTGCTGAGTGTTCAGCCTTATAATATATATATTTCAGTTCTCAGTAAAAATCAGTTATTTGAATATTTTATTTATTTTTAATATTTATTAAGCTATCTGTAAAGTTTATAATATCTGCTGTTTATTATTAAATAATTTCTGTATACTGATATTTCTTCTATACTTTGAGCTTCATCTGATAAAAATTATACATTGCTAGAATCTCTTTCAATAAAATATTATAAATAAGAAGTTTATCATTCTTGAGTGTGAGAGCTGCTGCTCTATATACTGCTTTATATAGATTTTTAAGAATTAGTTGCATTTTCTGTGATTTGAGTATAAGAAATGAGTGTTGATTGTAGATATTTATAGTGATTATTATCAATTGTACACTTTTCTCTGTGTCTTAAGAATATTATTTTTATAAAGTGATTTTTTGATAATATTCTCTTGATTATATAACTGACTGATATCTTTTTCTTAAACTTGTGAGTAGAGTGATTTTTTGAACTGTTGTTCATCTCTATACTGTCTTTCTATACTCTTAATTTACTTTGTATTTTAAGATGAATTATCTGCTATCAATATTGCAATCAGAAGTGTTCTGACTTCACTATTTATTTATATGATTGAGTTCTTAAGTATAGAGATGATTACACTGACATAATAACTACAACTTATATTATAGATGAAATTATTATACTCTCAGAAGTATATACTCTCTTCAGTTTAAATATACTATCAGATATAATTCAAAGATTACTTGAGCTTCTCAAAGCTTCTAAGCTTTACAGCTCTTTTTATATGAAATAACTAGTGTGGTAGCATACATTATTCTTGATAATAGAGGGTGGTGTATGCTCTGGAAGAATAATAAGCCGAAATTACTACAAATAATTTATAAATTAATTAAGAAAAAAAAGAGAAAGAAGATTAGAAGAAGAGATTATATAAAAGAATTTTTATAGATAAAAAAATTAAAGTAAAAGAAATATTAAAAATTATACTCTGAAGAAATATAGAATAAAAGAATTATTAGAGTATTAAGATATATATAATTGTAGAGATGGAATTATAAGAAGATATGAAAGTGTGATGAGTTAATATTTATTGATAGTTAATTTATACAATCAACCCTCTACTGTGCACTTATATACTTATATATATTTATAAAGTTCTCTCACATCTTCTCACAATTCTGCTTTATAATTGTGTATATTTTAACACTTTAATAATTCTTTCATTCTGTGCTTCTTCAAAATATGATTTTTAATATTTCTTCTGTTCTAATCTTTTTATCTATAAAAATCCTCTTATATAATCTCTTCTTCTAATTTTTTTTCTCTTTTTTTTCTTAATTGATTTATAAACTGTTATCAGAATAGTATCAAGTTTATTGATATTGCTGTTGAAATGAATTGTATAAACTGTATAGATAATATAAATGATTTAATCTGCAATATCAGTAGCATCTGTTTGATTGATGATATATCTATTATATTATAAATTGATTCATCTGTGTCAGTCTGAGTATCTCATGTTTACAATCACATCTAAATACTTAAGTTAAGTTTAAGAATAAGTTATTCAAGTTCTATAAAGCTGCACCACTGTAATAGTACTATAAAGAAGCTTGAGTACTTAGAAGTTCACAACTGTATGTCTGTAAAGAGATTAGAGTATCTATAAAGTATTTTCTTTAAAAAAATAAGAACTGAATCTTCTGATTTTTAAGTTATCAGAATTAAGAATTATAATTTTATATAAAAATAAGATGAATTACAAACATCTCTACAAATACTCTTTCACAGATGAAAACTGAAATTTTATAGAAGATAATATTGAACTCTATAGCTTTTTTCAGCAGCAATCTCTATAGATAATAGAGTTTCAGTAATAACTGAATAATCTGAATATAAATACATCAAGAATTATACAAATATTAATATCTTTTATATATAAAAGAAGAGAATATCTCTTTCTTCTTGATAAATTTATAGAAAAACTCTCAATCTACTTAATCTGAAAATAAAAAATGAAAGTTAAGTTTGAAAAAGATGAGTCTATAATAGACTCTCTACTTTTACAAACTCACTATATTTATAATTGACTAGAAGAAGATACTCTAGCTAAGTTTCAATTTTGAATCAAGTTGTATATATATAAAATATACATCTCTGAAGAAGTCTTTCATCAATTAGATATTCTATTCTTAAATTCTATACTTTAAGTATATATGATATAATAATTGAACAGAAATTATTAGAGAAA
>NW_025544843.1:7762-33416 GCF_000150115.1 Histoplasma capsulatum G186AR | reverse complement strand
CTCTTAGTGTGGGGTGGAAGAATTGTTAGAATATTAAGATATGTATTTTTATGAAGCACAATTATAAGAAGATGTGAGAGAACTTCATGAGTGTATGTGAGTATATAGATGCATGATAGAGGGTTGATTGTGTAAGTTAACTACTAACAGATGCTAATCTATCACAATATAAATATACAGTAGAGAATTGATTGTATAAATTAACTATTAATAAATACTAATTCATTACATTATCTTCTTCTACTGAGATGAGTGAGAATTTGTAGATATTAAATACAGTAGTATCTTTTATAATAAATACAGATTTTCAGATTAAATGATTATATTCTACTTATTTGATAAAATATTTGCAGCAGTAATGATTAATTCTATCTCTGAAAATTACTTCAATTTTTTATTTAAATTCATTGTTTTCTTCTACAATGACAGATAATTGTCAGTTGAAAATCTTTTGTAAAGATAATGAATTCTTAACTATAAATTAAAATAGATTTATATAAAAGATATTATAAATATCAGATGAAATATTTAGTTGATAGTTATAAGTATCTAATACTTCTACTACTATATAGATACTTAATATAATGATAGTTCAGTGTATATGAGAAATGATCTATTTTTATATTTTTAAAATTCAATTAAATTTTATTTTCTATACTATAATAGATTACAGAACTTCTTCTGATATTTACTTGATCTTTATAGTTTTATTAAATACTAATTATTGAAACTTCAGTTTATTTATAAACTTTCTTGAGCTTACTGACTATATTCTCTACTGTTTGTATAGAACTATAGATATATATAATCTTTTAGAGAATCTTAAGAAAGTTCAGAATCTCTAAATTATAATTATATAGAAAAAAGAATAAATTTATATCTATTATAGCAGAATTTTAATTATTTATAATAATTTCAATATATATAACAGATTATTTCAGTCATCTTATATATAATTATAGAACTTTCAGAGAATATTTTTAACTATCTATATTATTCTCTCAGTAGTTTCATCAGTCTCTGAATAATATACTGTTAATAGTTTTTATTTAATTCTCAGTAATTGATATATACAGATTCAAAATATACTGATAAATTAATTGTTTTTATCTGATATAATAAATAAGAATAGACTATATATACAATAGAACAGACTTCTGATAAAAATATCTAATAATAATTTCAGTATTTATTTTATCATAAAGTTACAGTATTATACTCTTACTAAATCAGTTGATAATAATCAGAATATTTATAAAATTATTATTTTTAAGCAAGAAAATCATGAAATTAATAACTATATTATATTAAATTTATTTAGAGATAGATAGAGATTTCAGCATCTCTTTTTAATATTTATATTATACTATTACTAAGCTGCAGTGATTGCAATTGTATATAAATTAATATATATTTTTTAATATATTCAATCAGTAGAATTTTTGAATAATAATATTATATATAACTTTACATTCTGAATATCTGATTATTAGTAAATTATAGATATTTTATATAATCTATATTCACAAAGATTCTAAATCAGAAATTTATCATCTGTCTTGAATATATAAACAGTTATTATTATTAATTAAATATACTGAGATATCTGTTCTTAAATATATATCTATAAGAAATTAAGATGTTTTATTTTATACAGCTGCAATGATCTGTTATTAGAATTTATCTACTTTTATTACTTACTTTCATTTTCAAACTCTATACAAGGAAAAAAGATACCATCTCAGTTATTTAGAATTTGCTCTATGATCAAAGATAACTTCTCTAGTTTAAATGTAGAGAAAATGATTTTTGAAAAACTCTCTTCTTGAAAAGATAGTCTTGATAATCTTATTGACTTAAAAATTAGTCATCTATCAAAAGAAGATCAGACAAAAGAACATCTTGATCTTTTGAAACAAATGAGAGATAAAGTAATTTTTATATATACTGATGACTCAAAATGTGAGAGAACAGACAATCTTAGAGCTGAAATAGTATATACAGAGAATAATTCAAATTATCTCTTTGATTCTTAGCAGATTGGAAAAGAATCAGAGATTTTTGATACTGAATTATTTGCTATTTTAAGAGCTTTCAAATTAATTGAGTTGAAGATTGAACAGTGGAAAAGATTTGAGTATATTTGAATATTCTCTGATAGTCAGATAGAATTTAAAAAACTTCAAAGTAGTAAAATCAGCAGTGAATAATCAACACTGAAACTGATTTTAAAAAGTCTTCAAAATATTCAAAAGAAAGTCTCATCAAACTGTCTTATTCATCTTTATTGAGTATCTGCTTATATAAATATATATAATAATGAAATAGCTGATAAAGCTGCAAAAAAAGCCACTGAATTAGAAGTCTGTTTTCAAAAAGTTGTATCATAATTCTTTATCAAAAGAAAGATTAGAGAATTATATTTACAAAAATAGTAAGATATCTAATTTATACAAGAAAAAAGTGTACATTATTTCAGATTTGAAACTAAATCAAAATGAAAGACTTATTCAATAAAGTATAAAAAAAACTTTTTACTACAATAATACAGCTAAAGCTTGAGTATAACTATTTCAAATCATATTTAATAAAATTTAGAGATGATTTGAATAATCTATATTTAATTTATCAGTTATATAAAAATTCTGAGTATCTTCTTTTACTTTGTTCAAAGTATATAGAGTTAAGATTGAGATTGAGAGAGAAATTTAAACTGAAATAGCTGAATTTAAAGCTTTTATTTAATACAAAAGCTGAAAATGAGTTTTTGATTGAATATTTGAAAGAGTCAAATATTGCTACAAGATTTCAATTAAATAAATCTTTTTAATAAAAGAATAAATATTTCTATATCTATCTTTGTTTATTTTATTGTTCTTTATTTTAATATTTACTTTATTCTCAGTTATTCTGATATTGATTTATTTTGAGAAGTTTTATTTTTTAATTATTGATCTTATAGTTGTTGAAGCACTTTTTTTTTTTTATTTTTTTTTTTTATATTTCAAGTTGATCTGAGTGAACTGATTGTTATTCTTTTGATATTGTTTTTTTTGATTGAATAGTTTGATTAGTTGTTTGATTCTGAGCTGGAATTCTGTTACTGTATGTATCAAATTGCTTTTGTATACTAGATAATTCTTGATTTGAAAAATTCTGAAATATTTCAGATAGATGTTATAGTCACTGACTGCATACATCTATAAATAAAGAATAATAATAATAATAATCTTCTATTTTCTCTTTTTTATACTTTTTTTTATATTCAACTTCTTTTTTATATTTCTTCTTCTGTATTTTATTTTTCTCTTTTATTATTTCTACTCAGTACTTTTCTTACTCTTTTTTTTTTCTATTTCTATCAATACACTACTTCTGAATCTGTGTCAAGTTATATAACTATATAATATTATAAATGATATATTTTCTTTATTATCATCTCTCTATTTGTATTATTTCAGAATTTGAATATTTCTTTCTCTCTACTTTCTTCTATCTATCAGTTCTTTGTTTTTCTTTTATTCTTCTTTATTCTTTTCTTATTCTTTTTCTTCATCTTTTCTTATCTATTCTTCTTCTATTATAAAAAGTATAGTCAGTTTCTCAATAAACTGAGAGAATATTTTTTTTAATTCTTCTATAAAGTCTTTCAGATACAGCAGCAGTGACTTTTTCAAAGAGTTATATTATAACTTTACTATAAATAATTATACATTAGATCAGAAGTAAATGAGCAGCTCAATAAACTAAGTTTTCTCAAGAGTTATTATCTGAAGTCTATTTCTCTCTCTTTATATATATAGAAATCTCTTCAGTATAGTATATTTCCATGTTCTTCAGAAGACTTCTGAAACACAGACTCTGTTTATATTTCTTTGAAATATTAAATCTATATATATATATACTGCAGTGTAATCTTCAATATTTTTCTATTCTAATTTCTCTTAGATTGACTGTGACCATGCATGGAACTGAGATCAAATTTTTCCTCAGTTTTATTATTAGATATCTTAGTTCTGATTTCATATAGTGTTTAGTAAATTAGTCACTTTACACTGTTTATATTATAAATTTAGTCTCAGATCATGTTTTACTAATAAATTAATGATTCTGATTTTATTTGATTTCATTTTTACAAAATGAAATCAAATAAAATCAGAATCTACTCTATATAGATTGGCAGCAGTGATAGATTATGTTATAAACCTGCGGCACAAGCCAGGGCTTATTGAATAAGAATCAAAGGAATGCAGGAATGGAACAATTCTCAATCAAGACTACTATGAGATCACATGACTGCTCACTCTAATCACTGTGTTTATTATAATCATCAGTGAGCAAAGTGAGTAAGTGAGCAGAGTGAGCAGAATAATTTGTATAAGAACTCAAATGTATTTAAACACACTTATTACTCTTAGAATCAAGGAGTTTATCTTCTTAATTATAATCAATTCTTATTTCTTTATCTTATCTCTTCTATCTCTTACTTATACTCAAGTTATATAGTATGACTATAAGCTCATCTTAAATATATACTTCTTTACAATGTCTACTTTAAGTACTCACTCTATCTTGTAAGCTCTACTAGATATTCTTATTATCTATCTTAGATCATTATTATAGCTATTGCTAGTTATTCTAGATATTTCTTTTAATATTATATCTTAATCTATAATAGTGGCACTATCTTCTGATTTAGTGAATAAGCTCAGCAACACTTTATAAGATCTGATTTTATCTTATAATCAGTGAAAAGCTTGCTAGATTAGAGACTTGATAGCAACATTGATTATCTCTAATTCAAGATTATAGAGATTTCTACTTAAAGAAACAACTTGTTAATCAAGACAGAACTAAGCTTAATACAACTAGCTAAGTTTAAAGATACAAATTCTCAAGCTTTAAAGAAAAGTTTACTATAACATTCAAGACAGAATTGATTATTGATGATGGAAAGTATAATATAAAGAAGTTATTTGAATATTGCAGTAAGCTGAAGCAAGCAATCAGTGCTCAAGAACTCAAATACAATTCTTCTACATCATTCAGTGAAGAATGTGAAAAGTTGAGAATCTTTCTTAGTCAGATAAACATTTATCTCACTGTAAATGTATCTAAACTGACAGAAGAATTGAACAAAGTTTTATTAGCATCAATATTCTTAATAGAATCTGCATTCAACTGATTTGAATCAAGAATCAGATTATGATTTCATGAAGCAAAAAAAGATTATAATGAACAAACTATAAGAATCTTTTATAACTATATCAGATTTATTCATCAGTTATAGCAGATATTTGAAAACATTGATAAAAAACATTCAGCAGCTCAAAAGCTATACTGATTTAAATAAGCAGAATCAGCTGTATGATATATATCTGAGTATCAGCAGCTAAGTTCACATCTGAACTGAGATAGTAAAGCTTTGACAGCATAATTTTATCAAGAACTATACAAAAAAGTCAAGAATAAAATATTGAAGCTAGCTCAGAGATCTGAAGAGTTATTAACAATGATTGAAGTAGCTGTCAGAATCAATAATCAACTTCATGAATACAGACTAGAGAAAAAAGATTACTACACATTCACAATCAGAATTTATAAGAAATAAAGTGACTATTATAGTTTACATTCAATGAAGTTGAACACCACTCTACTGTCAAAAAAGAATAATGATAAGAAACAGAAATATTAATATAAGAAGCTATATTTCAATTGTGAGAAGTCAGAATATATAATCAGACAATGCTCTGAGAAATAAAATAAGAGATTATATACAATAACAAAGCCACAGAAGATAGAATATCTAAGAGTAATAAAAAAATCTGATAAGAAAAGTGAAGAAAGTTGTGAAATATAAATTGTCAGAACAGAGATTAAAATGATTTATAGATATTAATAAAAAGAAAAGTGAGCTCAAGAATTAGTATACATTCAGTGAGTTATAGATAGATTTTAAACAAATTATAAACAATGAATCTGAAAAGAATGTAAATGATATCATCAATAGTTTCAAAATACAAATAAATTCAGAATATATAAGTTATTACACAGTGAATATGAGCATCATACTAAGCAGATGAATGAAAAAATGATCAATATAGAACATTTTTGACACAAGAAATATATATTATATAATTGTGATTGTGAATATTATATACAGATATAAGAGAATGATATCAACTGGCAATGAATAAATCTGAATCATTCATATTATAAAACCTTTTATCTGTGTGAAATCAACAACTGTGCTTATTGTAAAAAGAAAGATAAAAAAGATGAAGAATTACTGAGTTCACAGAATATTGAAAACTCAGAGTATCTGAATCACAATATTATTTATTAAATATTTTATACAGAAGAAGATTGTTCTATACACTGCAGTGAAAAGAAAAACAATGATTATTACTCTAAACAAAGATATCTATAAGCCACACAATCTGTATATAATAGTAATGAAGAAGATATGATCACTGACAGTGACACAGATGATGAGTATAGCTTTATATCAGTCTATACAGAATCAATATCAGAGTTAGATAGAAGAGAAATCATTATACTTTTAAAGAAGTAGTTTGAATATATTGAATAACAGTTAAAGAAGTTTGAGAAGAAAGATCAGAAAAGTTTATATAAAGCTAAATCTAAAATCATAAATAAACAATACACAGAAGTAATATGATTATTATATTGAAAAGACTGATATTAAAAATACAGAGAAGAAAAAAAAAGAAATAACTTCTTTCTTCAGATACTGTGAAAAAGTGAATCAACAAGAATTTTATATAAATCAACTTTTATATTGAAAAAGTTGCAGAGAGATCTGAGAATGACTTATGATTATAAAAAACACTATAAGATATCATGAATTTACTGCTACTATAACTGATGTGAAAGTATAGCTTATGAATAAAGCAAAGAATATTATTAATAAAGATCAACAAAGTCAATACAATATTCTGAAGAAGAATGAATATATTGATATATAATTGTATAAGAACTGTAAATATATTATGACTTCAGATACAGCAAGACAGTATCAATCTTCTGAAATAAAATTATACAAAAGATAAAAACACAGAATTCAAACTCAGATTAAGAAAAAAATATAACTTATGAAAATTATCAAGAAGTTCTTAAACAGAAAAAACAGTCAAAAAACTAGAGATTTACTTAAAAAAAGCATTTTAAATAAGAAAAAAAGATCAGATATTAGTCACAATAACAGAATGATAGTATATATCAATTCAGATGAATTTAGCAGAGCAAAATGTGCATACACTGATAGATTCAGAAGTGACTGAAATATTCATGAATAGAGAATATACAGTCAAAATTAAAATGAAGAAAAAAAGAAAAAGAGAAGTCTATCAGTTACAGAGATTTAAAAAGATAAGTCTTGAATAAATTGATACTGAAACAGACCTCATAATTATAAAAATAAGAGATTATGAAGAGACACTCTGATTTGATGTTACTGAAACAGAAGAATATAATATTATTTTAAAATATCTCTGATTATAAAGATATAATTCTGATATAAACTGAAGAGAAGATATCATAAAACTGATAAAATATAAATATATCTCTTATACAGAAGCTCAAGAATTCAGTATTTATAGTATAAAATGAATCAGAGATAAAGCTATAAAAAAAGAAATTTGAGCAACAGAACAGATCAGAAATTTCAAAGAGTGAAAACTGATTATATCAAGAAACTAAGTGTCTAGAAGAATCAGAGTCATTATAGCAGATGAATTTCAGAAATTTGAAAATATATTCAAAGAGACACTTGTAAGAGACAGTTTGCCTGAATATAAAAAATAGAATTATGAGATATTCTTAGAGAAAAAACAGAAACTGATCTTTACACTGATATATCAGATGATAGAAAAAGAACTTGAAGAACTTAGAAAGTATATTGATGAGAATCAGAAAAAAAAATTCATACAACTGTCAATATCACTGACAGAATATCTCATCATCTTTATATTAAAAAAAAATAAAAGCTTGTGATTATATGTGAATTATCAATAATTAAATAAGATAACTGTGAAAAACTGATATCCACTACTGCTTATCAAAGAAATTCAAGATAGATTTGCAGAAGCTAAATGATTTACTGCTCTAGATTTATAAGAAGCATACATTTATATATAAATTAAATCTGAAGAAGAATGGAAAACTATATTTAGAACAAGATTTGAACTATATAAATATCAAGTCATACTATTTGAACTCATCAATATATCAATAATATTTCAAGCAATGATTAACAGTGTATTGTATAAATATCTTGACAAATTTGTGATTGTATATTTTGATAATATTCTAGTATACATCAACAGAAGCTGAGAAGAATACACTGAGTATATTAAAAAAGTATTGAGAAAGCTGCAAGACAATTAACTATAGTTAAAATCAGAGAAATATAAATTCTTCAAGAAAAAAATTAAATTTCTAGAATATATTATTTCTATAAAAGAAATCTGAATGAATCTGAAAAAAATTGAAGCAATAACTGAATAATCTTAATCTAAGAATATTACAGAGATACAGACATTTTATAGATTAGTAAATTACTACTAAATATTTATCAGAAATTTCTTGAAAATTATAAAGTTATTAATAACACTGTTTAAAAAGAATACATTTTTTAAATAAACAGATAATCAGTAATAAGCATTCAAAAAAATAAAAAGAGAATTTTGAAATGAAGATATATGAATATATTTTGATTCAGAGAAATCATTTATTGTAAATACAGATACTTCAGATTATGCTATAGATATAAAACTACAGCAATATAATGAAAAAAAATAATTATATCTTATTATATATTATACAAGAACAATGATATCAGCAGAGCAGAATTACAATATATATAACAAAGAATTATTAGCTATAGTAATGATATTAAAGAAATGAAGAGTATACTTGAAAGAAGTCAAACATCAAGTTATCATACTATTGAATCACTACAATTTACAGTACTTTATAACTATAAAAGAGTTGATAAGAAAATAAGTAAAATGATCAGAGATCTTAGCTGCTTATAACTTCAAGATTCAGTACTGTAAAGAGAAAGAGAATGTCTGAACAGATACACTAAGCTGAAGATCAGATTTAATGATAAAAGAAAATCAGAAACAAGCAATACTTATCAAAGATATGAAAGATAGAATAGTATTCAATTGATAAATGATACAAGCTATAAAGATTTTATCAGTAAATAATAAAAGTATACAGAAAATCAGAAAAGCCACAGTAGAAGACAAATAGATTAAAAATATAATCAAAAACAATAAAATAGTTTATTACAATGAATTGATTTATATTTCAAAAGCAGTATAAAATGATATAATATGAGAAAATCATGATGCAGTAATTGCAGAATATTTTGAAACTGATAAAATAATGAAAAGAATCATCAGAATATACTACTGATCAGAAATATGAAAAAATATTTAAGAATATATATAGAATTGTAATATATATTAATAAAGCAAATCAGACAGATATACATCATACAGAAAAATACAGTCAATATCAGTTTTATGAAAATCTTGAGTATCAATAGTGATGAACTTTATTATCAAATTGTCAAAGTCAAAAGAATTTAGAACAGAGATATATTATAACTCTATTTTAATGATAATAGACAGACTAATAAAATATATCTACTTCATACTGTTCAAAAAAGCAATATCAGCACTAGAAACAGTATATATGATTTTATAAAATATATTTATCAATCATGAAATATCAGAGAAAATAATCACAGATTGAGATATTAAATTTGCATTCAAGTTTTAATAGATACTGATAATTAAAATAAAAATTAAAAGTAAAATATCAACAGTTTATCATCTATAGATAAATAAATAGACAGAAAAGTTGAATCAGATAATTGAACAGTATTTCAGATACTATATCAACTATCAACAAAATAATTGAATTGAATTACTGTTGATGATATAGATAGCATACAACAGTTCAAAAAATACAACAATAGAATTCACATCATTTTTTATCAACTATAAGAGAGAATCAGACATGTAAAGAATGGAACTATCTGTGAAAAATTTGATGAATAAGATGATAGAAAAAACAAGTCTACTTCACAAGCTATACAAATAATTGATATTAGATATTGATTTTATAGTGAAATGAGTCAAAGAATACTATAATAAAAGACATCAGAAGATATTTTAGTTTAAAAAGAGAGAGAAAGTATTTCTACTGTGATGAAATATTAAAATCAAAAGATTAAGTGATAAATTGAATTTTAAGAAACTAGAACTCTTTAAAATTTTGTAGAAAACTGAATCAGTTAATTACAGACTTCAACTACTGAATACAATGCAGATACATCTGAATTTTCATATCTCATTATTGAAAAAAATATCTGAAAATACAGAACAATACTGAACAGAAATAAATACTGAAGAATCAGAATATAAAGTTGAAAAAATACTGAGAAAATAAAAGATTAGCAATAAGAAATATTATTTGATAAAATAAAAAGAATATAACATCTCAGAAAACATCTGAGAATCTATAGAGAATTTAAAGAATATAAAAAATATAATTCAATGTTTTCAACAGCAGAAATCACAGAAGAATCAAGAAAATCTAAGAAAATAATATCATTGAAAAAAATGAGATAATTGATGATATTAAGAATAGAAGAATCAATTTCAATGAAAGAAATGAAAGATTTCTCTTTATCTAAGAACTCAAGAACTTTCAGATCTCTATAGAGAAATTTGAATTGATAATCTTCAAAAAAATCCACACTTTGTTTTAACTGTTTCAATTTTATGATGACTTTCAATAGAGAACTACTCAGTTCATTCAGACAAGCATTCAGCTCATTTACTGAATTCTCACTTATTTGAATATTTAATTTCATCTTTTTCTTAATATAATTCAGTTTCAATCACTCTTCTTCAGAGATCAACTCTCATTCATAATAATGACTATAATAGATACACTCTGAATATTTCTTATATGAAGAAAGAATATAATATATAATATCAAGTTCAAAACAGTGATTACAATAGATGAGTATAATGAAACTCTGAGCAATAATAATATCAGTAAAATAAACTTGATAAAGAAAGAAAGATACTATACTGTAATCTGAATAAAAGAATCTTACTCACAGAAAATACAAAAGAAGACTCAGTTATTTATTTATACATTTACTGAAACAGCTTATAAAAAGAGAAAGAAAATAATATTATAAATTTGCAGCATAAGTCAGAGCTTATTGAATAAGAACTGAAGAGATGCAGAAATGAAATAATTCTCAATTAAAATTATTATAAAATCACATAACTGCTTATTCTGATTACTGTATTTACTATAATTACTGATGAGTAAAATGAGTAAGTGAGCAGAGTGAGCAGAATAATTTGTATAAGAACTCAAATATATTTAAACACACTCATTACTCTTAGAATCAAGAAGCTTATTTTCTTGATTATAATCAATTCTTATTTCTTTATCTTATCTCTTCTATCTTTTACTTATACTCAAGTTATATAGTATAACTATAAGCTCATCTTAAATATATACTTCTTTACAACATCTACTTTAAATACTCACTCTATCTTATAAGCTCTACTAGATATTCTTATTATCTATCTTAGATCATCACTATAGCTATTGCTAGTTATTCTAGATATTTCTCTTGATATTATATTTTAATCTGTGATAGTGGCATTATCTTCTGACTTAGTGAACAAGCTCAGCAACACTCTATAAGACTCAACCTTACCTTATAACCAGTGAGAAACTTGCTAGATTAGAGACTTGATAGCAGATTAGCAGTGATAGATAGATTGATAGTAATAGATAGATTGACAGTGGTGATAGATTCATTAGATTGACAGTGATAGATAGAGAATTGTGATGGGTTAGCATTTGTTGATAGTTAACTTATACAATCAACCCTCTACCATGTACTCATATACTCATATACACTCATGAAATTCTCTTACATCTTTTTGTGATTTCACTCCACAATTATATACATTTTAATATTCTAATAATTCTTTTACTCTGTGCTTCTTCAGAGTGTGATCTTTAATATTTCTTCTGCTCTGATCTTTTTGTCTATAAGAATTCTCTCATACAATCTCTTCTTCTGATCTTCTTTCTCTTTTTTTTCTTAATTAATTTATAAACTGTTATCAGAATAGTGTCAAGTCTGTTGATAATACTGTTGAAATGAATTGTATAAACTGTACAGACAGTATGAATGATTTAATCTACAACATTGATAATATCTGCTTAATTAGTGATATATTTATTATATTACAAATTGATTCATCTGTGTTGATCTGAGTGCCTCATGTTTATGATTGCATCTAGATGCTCAAATTAAGTTAAGAATAAGTTATTCAAGTTTTATAAAGCTGCATCACTGTGATAGTGCTGTGAAGAAGCTCAAGTGCTTAGAAGTTTATAACTGTGTATCTATAAAAAGATCAGAGTATCTATAAAGTATTTTCTTTAAAGAATAAGAACTGAATCTTCTGATCTCTAAGTTATCAGAATCAAGAATTATAATCTTATATAAAAATAAGATAAACTATAAACATCTCTACAAACACTCTTTTATGAGTGAAAACTGAAATTTTGTAGAAGATAATACTGAACTTTATAGCTTTCTTCAGCAGTAATCTCTGCAGATGATGAAGCTTCAGTGACAACTGAATAATCTGAATATAAATATATCAAAAATCACATAAGTATTAATATCTCTTATATATAAAAGAAGAGAATGTCTTTCTCTTCTCAACAAATTTGCAGAAGAACTCTTGATCTACTTAGTCTAAAAATAAAAAATGAAAACTAAATTTGAAAAAGATAAGTCTGTGATAAACTCTCTGCTTTTGCAAACTTGCTATATTTATAATTAGCTAAAAGAAAATACTCTAACTAAGTTTTAATTTTGAATTGAGTTGTATATATATAAGATATATATTTCTGAAGAAGTCTTCTGTCAACTAGATATTCTGTTTTTGAATTCTATATTTCAAATATACATAATGCAATAATTGAATAAAAATCATCAGAGAAATATATCACTGATGAACTATCTATTCAACTTTGACAGTAAGATATATAAAGTAGAAGATCAGAACTGAGATGATGCTGTCAAAATCAATCTTCTAAGTCAGTATATTAGCTTTGAACTGCTCAAGCTCTGTATCTTGTATCTTATATTTATATATTATTATAACTACTGCACTCACTTATATCAACTTGACAACAATCTCACACACTTCAATGCTGTTTAAGAAAGACATAACAATTATAGATAGAACTATATATCTACTAACATATCAACTGTATCAGCTGTCTCTGTGAATATTATAAATTAAATCTTTTATATAAGTACAGAATGATCAAAGATATCTGATCTTTTTGAATAAAAAGTTACTGATTGAATTATCTGAGATATCTGTATTTATTACAATAAATCAGAGCATTTTGTAAGTCAGTGTATCAATGTAGTAGCTTCTGCTTCTACATCACAAGTGAATACAACTACATTTATAAATAAATAAGAATAGAAAAAAGAAGAGCTCTTATTCTAAAATATAGATGAGAGCTTAAGAAGCAAGAAGCTAGCTGAAGATTTGAGCAGAAGATATAAATAAATACAATTATAATCTCTGTTATTATAAATAGCTTGATCAATATACATACAATAATAGACAGTGGTTTTCTTCACTATACTCTTATAAACACTCAGCTAGTAGAAAAGTATAAGCTTTAGTATATTTCTTTCTCTGAACTGTGTAAACTGAATGAATTTGATAATTCTAGAGAATTCATCTTCTACAATATGATAAAATTTAATATTGATATAGAAGAATATAAAAAAAAGAGTGTTTTCACATACAAAATACAGAATCTCAAGTATAATTTAATACTCAGTTTATTATAACTTATAAAGTTTGAAATCTTATTAGATATATATAACTGTTATTTTATTTTCTCAGAAGATAACTGTATTTACAAAAAAAATATTGATAGAACTGCTGATCTTATTCAGATATTAGTAAAAGTATTCAAGTTGTTAATTTATCAAATATATAAAAAGAAGAATATTCAGATATTCACCACTAGTATAATAGATATTAAGAAAGTGTTAGAAAAATTAGAGTTCAAGAATTTCAAGAAGCTCTGCAAAGAACTCTCTGAAATATACAAGAACTTTACAGATATATTTAATGAAGAAGCAGCTGAAAAACTCCTCTCTCACTGAAAGTGCAGTATAGATTATATAATTAAACTTATTAAGAAAGATAATAAGAACTCACAATCACTCTGAGATTTTCTCTACAGTATATTATATAATGAGCTTCTTATTCTATAAAAAACACTCAATGAACTACTGAATAAAGACTTCATCTGTGTCAGCAATTCATCCACTGCAGTATCTATACTATTTATAAAGAAATCAGATAAAAACTTACAATTCTACATCAATTATCAAAAACTCAATAAGATTATATAAAAAAACTGATATTCTCTTTCACTCATCAATGAAATACTTGAATGAATAGAAAAAATGAAATGATTCACAAAACTTAACATCTCTGCAGCCTTCTATAAGATAAAAATTAATAAAGATAATAAATAACTAACTGCTTTTTACACACATTACAGACTATATAAATAAACAGTGACTTTCTTTGAGTTAATGAATATTCTCAGTATGTTTCAGAAATATATCAACTGAGTTCTACAAGATCTACTCAATAAAATTATATCAGTATATATAAATAATATTCTGATTTTCACTGATAAATTACTCACTGAACACTGTAAGTATATACAATAAATACTCAATCATTTATAAAAAGTAGAACTACAAGTGAATATTGATAAGTATAATTTCAAGATTAAGTCTATAATCTATCTAGAATTTATCATTGAAGCTGAAAGAGATATATAAATAAATTTTAAAAAGATGAAAGCAATTCTCAACTGAAAGATATCTATCTTAATAAAAGAAACTAGAAGTTTTCTAGAATTCATCAACTTCTATTAAAGATTTATCAAGAACTTTTTGAATATCATACAATCACTAATAGATTTGATACAGAAAAATACTGTATTTCAATGAATCACTGAAATAGATACTGCTTTCAAGAAGTTGAAGCATATATTTACAACCACTTCAATGCTGTAATCATTCAACTTAGATAAGTATATAATTCTCAAAACAGATGTCTCAGATTATATAATGAATGAAACACTGATATAATACATGTGGAATAATTAATTTTATTATTATTGTGATCACTAGCTAATTATATAGAGATAATCACATGCAGTGGAGGGTCATCTGGGCAACTAATGCTCAATGTTAGATTACTGAGGTAAAAGAGCTCTCTCACACCAGCGTCATACTGGTAGTAGAGAGAATGAACCAATTCAAACCTCTTCAACACTCTCTCACAGACTCACAACTACCATCTTGATTAGCTGAGAATCAGATCTGTCTTTGTTCTACTCTTTCACTGCCAACTTTTTCTTAGTGGTCAGCTGAGGAACTAGGCTCTTGTTTGTTCTGATTCAAGATCAGAATAACTAAGCACTTATTTGTCTCTGCTCAGTAAGAACTGTGCATTAGTAGAATAGAATATTTTTTATTTGAACAATCTCTGATTCAAATCTGTGATAGTATATTGGCACACTCTGCAGCAATTGTGCTGACACAGACCTCATAACCTGTTAGATCACTGAGGCAAAAGAGCTCTCTCACACCAGTGTCATGCTGGTAGTAGAGGGAACGAACCAATTCAAACCCCCCCAACACTTAATACCCCCTTACACACCAACATGCATGATATGTTTCTACAAATATTCCATGCTAGCTATCTTAATCTAGATCATTCTAAAAACATGTTATATACAGAAGTTTAATTATTCTTGCTGTTGTCAGTGAAAAGTTCTAGTAATTTAATGAAACATCTAAATGCCACTGTGCTCAGAGGTTTGATTAATCCATCTGCTATCATATTCTCAGTGAGAATGTGATTAATTGAAATAACATCTTCATTCAGTTGTGTGTGAGAATAGTGAAAGTGAGTGTTGATATACTTGCTGTGTGCTGTGATTGCAGCAATGATAGCTGAATTAATTGAATCTTTATTATCTGCTCTGATGAGCAAGAGGTTCTTTGCTGTAATGAATTCTAGTTTCATTATCATATTGTGCAACCATATTGCTTCATATACTGCTTTGCTGAGTGCTATATATTCTGTCTTATTTGAACTTAAAGAAACACAAGATTGTTTGAACAAATATCATAAAATTGATGTATCTGCTAACTTGAATATAAAGCTTAAGATAAATTTGTGTTTACTGTTTAACAGTTCTGCTCAATCTGAATTCATATAATCTATCAGCAGATATAACACATTGAGGAATTCATTAATCTTATTTTTGAGATCTTTATATAAGATGTCTAGATTGCTCATTTCTTTTAGATATTGTATGATATAGAGAAGAGTTTTTTATATTTTAGATATAGACACAGTATTCTTCTGCACTAGTAGAGATACTGCTCATGCAATATCTGAGTGTAATTTGACTATCAGATACTGCAAATACTCTACTTTATATTAGTATCATTCTTTGATGAACTCTTCTTCTTATTCTGATACAGAGGTATTGTTTATCTTTATTCTCTCAAATATTGATGTAGAGACAGAGACAGCATCATCTAGACAGAAATCTTGCACTAAATAATTGATATAGCATTTCAATGTCAATTTTATGATGTCATTGAGATGACATTCAACCTTCATACTCAAGTATTTTGAAGATTCTTTCAAATCTTTTATTTCTAATTTATTGATGAGAATATCAACTAGTCAATCAGTATCTGCTGAATCTTCTGCTATAATATAAAGATTGTTCATATAGATTATCATATAAAGATAATTGTAGAATATATGATATTATAGAGCAGAGTTGTAGAGGCTAGATTTGAAGTCATTCTCACAGAGTAATGCTGTAAGGAAATTGTATCAAATCTTAGCAGCAGAGTTCAATTTATATAGAGAGTCTATAACAGTGCAAATTATCATGTATGAAGTTCTCATCTCAAATTCAGTAGATTGCTGTATATAAATTGTTTTATCAAGTCAGTTATACAGATAGATTATAACTATATTAATCTGATATAAAATTCAATCTCACTTCACTGCTACTGTAAATATTATGCAATTAGTAGTGTTATTGACAATAGATGTGTATGTTTCTTCATATACACTTTTCTTTAATCAATTGTCACACACTATCTATTGAGATTTTTATAATATATCATCAGAATTTATATTGAGGTTCTGAGGGTGATCTTTTTTGATATAAACTCAGTGATCAGAGACCACTGACTCATCAGAAGAGATGTCAGAATATAGAATCATTATTCAAATATTTCTTCATTTTAAATCTGTAATCTTGCATTTCATTGACTTTTGTCAATATTTGCCAACCCTCTCAGATCTACTAACAGTGTTCTTATATTCTTTCAGAATAAAACTGATGAGAGAAGAAGAGATGTAGATAATAAATGCTTTTGCTGATCTTACTCATTCAGCATCAGCTAATTTGAAAACAGCAGTATCATCAATAAAATAAATCACTGAACTTGCAGCTTTGAATGTTATATAATTAGTATCAATCTGCAGAGTTGTAGATTTCTTTGCAGAGAAAATAACATCACTGATGATAATTATTTTATCAGTTGTAGAATTTCAGAGATAGTAGATTGAGTTATTATAGAATTCTATAAGTTTAAATATTTCTGCTCTGACAGACAGCTTATCAGTAGATTTTTAAGATTTATAAAAATATATGTAAACATCAATATCTAGCTCTCTAAAATGGTGAAGTTGGGGTAGAGTGTTGATTAGTGCTGAGAATGAAACAGTATAGAGACATTGCACAGATGCTTCATCAGTGTTGTTGATAGATCAGTATTTCTCATTATACAGAGTAGTAGATATCAGCATATTATTGATAATTGCAACTACTGTTTTGAGAACATCTGCTCAGAACTTCTTTAATATATTCATATCTATAAACACTGCTCTAATATACATCATTATCATGTGGATTCCTCTCTCAGAAACACCATCTTAGTGAGAGGATTGAGATATAGTAGATTCTCAGATAGTGTCATCTTTGATCATCATTATTGTCATTTTATTTGATTGAAAGATATCATTGATATCAGTTCTAACTAATGCTGATGGTGTGAAGCCAAGATTTTTTATAAATTGAATTCAGTAAGTGTAGATTTCAACAGCTTGATTCTTGATGTGTAAAAAATAGATTTATCTATAATAGATGATACCATTGATGATAAGCATATAATATTTGATTTCTTGATAAAATTCTATAGAGTAATCAGACATATCATTCAGTGTACAACTGCTGCCAACAAGGTTGATATGAATATATTACATTGCTCACAACACTTGTGATATGAGAGTTTGCAAGAACTTGTATATCATATCTGCTTTGACACAGCTATCACAGAAGAAGTCTGTTTTAGATCTCTTGATATAGATGCTGAATAATGAGTTCTTCACAAGTGTAATGATTGTATCAGTGTGAATATACTCTAAAGTGATATATCATTTCATAAGTATTCTTATCAGAGGATTGCAATCACTAGATTGATCACTAGATTTCCCCACAGTTGTCAACATTGCATCTCTGTAATTGTAAGATTTAGTCATAAAATGAACAGTCTGGGACAGATGATGAACATCTATTTGAGATTCTCATTCTATTATTTTATAGACTGATTCTTTGAACATACAAACAGCAGTAAAGTTGACATCATTCAGAGCTCTTATTGTAAAATAAGAAGAGATGGTGTTAGATAGTTGATATCTGAAACCTTGATCTTCTAGCTTTGCAAAGAATAGAAGATTGATAGTGAGATTGAGAATTCAGTGAATATAATCCACTGAGATATTCTTCTCTTCTGATTCTAGAAGAATATCATCTATTTTCTTAATTCATTCTACATCATCATTCACAGTGATTATCTCTAAATCTCTCTCAAATAACTTTGCATGTATCAACAAGTGTCTTTCATTCATCATATTAAAGCTTGTGTAGATGTTGAAATATCAAGATTTGAATATTATAGCAGATGATGCAGATAGAGTAAATGCTGTATTGATACTAGATTATAAGATAAAAAGATCTGATACTCTGATGTCAGTAGATTTGTTGTCATTCTTATTCTTCTTCTTATTCTTTCTCTTCTTTTTGATACTCTCAGTATTGTCAGTGTTCTTATTATTTTTATTCTTCTTTCTTTATCACTCAGATGCTTTATCAGAGTTCAGATAATAGCAATTAGTCTTTATATACTCTGAGATCTTGCAGTATTCACATTATGAGATTGTGGTGATGATTATATTATTGTCATCATTATTATTGATAACTGTGTTGATCTTTGAAGCTTTGAAGTATTCAGAATTCTCTGACTTACTCATTCAGTGAGTAATTTGTTTTATGAAATTGTTGATATCTAGATTAACAATTGAACTCTGACTCATTTTATAGAATATATCAAAATGTGATTTGATATAGATTCTCTGATAATCTCAGAGATCAATAATAAAGAAATTATGAAGATAGTTCTCACTGCAGTTCTTTATTAGTTGTTGTATACAAGCAGACAGATAATGATACCAACATATGTACATCAGATAATCATCATTTTTGATATACAAATGAGTAAGTTCTTTGAGAATATTAATTCTTTCCTCTTCTAAAGATATTATATATACTGTGCTTATTTTGTGCTATAGAGTCACTATATTGTCAGATTGAATAAATTCTATAATCAAACAGACAGAATCTATCAGAGATTATAATATACAACAGAAGAGTAGTTTTGAATATATTACTCAATATTATTGTTTAAATATTGATAAATCTTCAAATGATTTCTGTTGATTCTTATTAAAAATATCTGCATCATCAATCATCTCTGCATCTGAGAAGAATGTCATCTTTCACATCTAGTAGTTGATGTCATTAAATATGATGATAAACTTTATATTCAATGAGATCTGCACTTTCTTCTGATATTCATGAGTCAGCATGTTTGAATCTTTTTCTGATATAGAGTTTGAGAGAGATGAAAATAGAGAAGAAGATGATGAAGAAGGTGGTGGTGTATGTGCTGATATCAGTCACTCACAGAATACAATGAGATCTGCTGCTGCTATGATCACCATGCTATTAGAATTCAGTATAGATATCAGTATAGAACTGAATATATCATTCTCAGATTTCTTATATTCTGATATCTTACCAGTATCTCATACTGAGTCAGAGATTATCATATCTTTCTCTGTCATTGTATATTCAGTTTAATCACCCTCTGCTTCTGAGATGAATTCTTATTCAGTAACAGAGAGAATAAACTGAGAAACTCTTGATTGCAAATATAGTGTCTTCTTACATTCTGATATAAGGATTGCAGATAATTGAGAATCACTTATAATCAATCTGATTTAGAGAGGTTCTGAATGAAAATAAATAAATAAGTTTTTGATTTCTTCAAAATAGTAATGAAATCTCTGCAGCAGTCTCAACAGTAATTTCATCAATTATATCACTTTTATAGACAAAGAGCTCTCTTTTCAGAGGAATAATGTCTAACTCATTCAATATAATATCAGTTGCAGTGTATTCTAATTAAAATATGTCATTTTTTTTAAAAAACTGCTATCTGGGCCATAACCTGTGGGATGGTTAATTTTGTTATTGTTGTGGTTGCTAGCTAACTATATAGAGGTAATCACGTGCGGTGGAGGGTCATCTGGGCAACTAGTGCTCAACAATACAATAATGAAGATATTCTACAACTCTGTATTTTTATCTTGAAGAAAATGTCATCTGCTGAATACAATTATAAAATCTATAATAAGAAGCTTTTGATAATCATACAATATCTCAAAGAATGAAAATCTGAGCTTGTAAGTGTAGAGAAGTTTGAGATTGTCACTGATCATAAAAATCTAGAATACTTTATGATTATTTATAAGCTTACAGAAAGATATATATACTGATTGCTGTTTCTTAACTGTTTCTTATTCACAATTTATTACTGATCAGAGACAGAGAATACTCTTGCAGATACTCTATTCTACTGAGAATAAGATATACTCTCTGATAATTTAGATAACAAATAAAAACACTGAGAATATTAGTTAATCAACTTTATAATTATAGAAAGTTTTATATAATCAGATAGCTTCTATATACATATTAATCTGTTTTAAGCTCAGAAATCTTTACTTGAAGAACAATAAAAGTAAGTAATAGAAATAAATAAATTCTGATAATAGACTACAGAAGCTGTACAAAGCAAAATATTCTGATTTTTTATAAATATATATTTAAGAACAGATATCTCAGTATACTTAATCAATAATAATAACTGTCTATATTTTCAAAATAGATGATGAGTCTCTGATTCAGAACTTTTATAAATATAGATTATATAAAATATTCATAACTTACTAATAATTGAGTATTTAGAATATGAAATTATATACAATATTATTATCTAAAAATTCTACTGACTGAATATATTAAAGAATATATATCAGTTTGTATACAATTACAACTACTGTGATTTAATAACAGTATAATATAAGTATTGAAAAGAAATACTGAAATCTCTGTCTGTCTCTGAATGAATTTGATATGATATAATAATCAACTTTGTAATTTTCTTGTCTGAAAGCAGTGATTCTACAAATATTTTAGTCATTATTGACTATCTCAGTAAAAATATAATACTGCAGCTCTGTAATAAAATAAATACTGAAGTTATTACAGATATCTTTATCAGAAGCTTATTCTATTATATACACAGTCTATCTTTATTCATTGTATCAGATAGAGACAGTCAGTTTATAAGTATACTTTGAACTTGTGTATATCAGCTACTGAGAATCAAGTGAAAGTTGTTAACAGTATATTATTCAGAGATCAATGAAGTTACTGAGAGAATAATATAGATAGTTAAAAATATTCTTTAAAAGTTCTGTAATTATATATAAAATAACTGAAGCAATCTGCTGCTGTATACTGAAATTATTATAAATAACTGAAATTCTGCTACAATAGATATAAGCTTATTCTTTCTTTTATATAATTATAATTTAGAAATTCTGAACTTCTCTGAGATTCTCTGAAAGATTATATATATCTACAATTCTGTATAAATAATAGAGAATATAGTCAGTAAACTCAAAAAAGTCTGTGAATAAGCTGAAGCTTTAATAACTAGCATTCAACAGAACTATAAAAATCAAGTAAATATTAAAAGAAATTCTGTGATTTGATACAATGTAGAAGACAAGATTTGATTAGATTTCAGAAATATAAGAATGAACTATCTTTTATATATACTGAACTATCATTATATTAAATATACAGTAGTAGAAGTGTTAGATATTCACAACTATCAACTGAATACTCTGTCTGATATTCATAATATTTTTTATATAAATCTGCTTTGATCTGCAGCTGAGAATTCATTCTTCTTACAAAAAACTTTCAACTGATAATCATCTGTCATTGTAGAAGAAGACAATGAACTCAAATGAGAAATTGAAGCAATTCTCAGTAACAGAATCAATTGTTACTGTCACAAATATTTTGTTAAATAAATAGAATATAATTATTCAATCTGAAAATTCACATTTATTATAAAGAACACTGCTGCATTTGACATCTATAAATTCTTACTCATTTCAGTAGAGAGAGATAATGTGACAGATTAATATTCATTGATAGTTAACTTATACAATCAACTCTCTACTACACACTTATATACTCACATACACTTATAAAGTTCTCTCACATCTTCTTGTAATTTCATCTTATAATCATATATATTTTAATACTCTAATGATTCTTTCACTCTGTGCTTCTTCAGAGTGTGATCTTCAATATTTCTTCTACTCTGATTCTCTTATCTATAAGAACTCTCTTATATAATCTCTTCTTCTAATCTTCTTTCTCTTTCTTTTCTTAATCAATTTATAAACTGTTATCAGAATAGTGTCAAGTCTGTTAATAGTGCTGTTGAAACAGATTATACAAACTATACAGATGATATGAATGATTTAATCTGCAATATCAGTAACTTCTGCTTAATCAATGACACATCTATTACAAGTATCTTTTTTCTTCATACATTGATTTTTCAAGTATTTAGCAGTATTTTCAAGATTTTGAATCTCTTACATCTGTTCTTGATATTTCTTTTTTCTTTTCTTGAGAAACTCAATCTCAGAAATCTCTTCAGAAAAGACATTCTTCTCTATCATTTTAATAGAAATTGTTAGATTTAGATGTTTTGACTGTGTTTCAAGCTATTTTTCCTACTAGTAATAGTAACTAGATTAAGTTTTTCAAGAGAACTTAATAAACTAATACTGATTTTTAGAGATAAAGCAGTTAAATCTTCACAAACTGAGGGTTACAGATATAGAAGGGAAAGAGGAATCTAATAATTTCAATTTGAATAAGTCAAGATTGAAATGTCAGTTTTTGAAAGAAAAACTAACAAAAAATACTCAGCTTTTTGAAGAGAAGCTGTTAAAACTAGTTAATTATATTCTTTACTTTAGAAATTTCTCCACACAACTAGTGTGTAGCTCAATCAATAAAGAAAAGATATATAATAATAGATTAATCAGTATTAATGAAAGCTCTTCAGTCTTTGATAAAAATAAATGAAATATGAATTTTTGAGTAAGAATTCTCTGTTTTATTTACTCAGAGCTAAAAACAGAGAAAACACTCTATCTCTTTCAAACTTTGTCTTTTTCTTTGATAAAAAGCTTGTCAAAGTTTCTGCTTAAACTAGGTCCCACCTCAGTTTAAGATTATATTTCTGAAATATCAAAAGCTTTCAATACTAAATGAGATTCTCTTCATTCAAATTGAAACACTTTATTCTACTGAATAGCTCTCAATAAGTTGATTATTGAGTTTCCAAGGAAATGAGTATACAAATGAAGAATTAACAGGCTAAATCTGTACTTTTTTCCTTTATAATAGTTTATATATATATATAAACTACTTGCAGGGACCAAGCTATCTTTCAAACACTGAAATTTCCACTTTTATCTTGTTTATTTCTAGATGGAGAGGTTGTTTTAGTGGAAGTGAGGGATTTGAGGGGTTCAAGAGGTTCAAGGGGTTTGAGAGGTTCAAAGTAATCAGACATGTGCTAGTCAATTGTGCCAAGGTATCTTTTTGTTACTTGGCAGGCATATGTGGCTGGGAGATACTCAGAGGGGACTTGGCATGGATGCATTGGAACATGAAAATTGATCAGAGTTTTCTCAAAAATGAAATCAGGAATAACTTGATGAACTGCAGGTCAAATTGATCAAGATTCTGATAGATTATTGATATAAGTTAGATCTATCAATCCTTCAAATTTGAGCTGATTTGATCAAGAATTAATGGAGTAACTTGATGAAATGTCAATAATCTGCCCCAGCAGATGCCAGAACACTATTTATCAAATATCTCACTCAAATCTTCATCAAATCTTTTCAAATTTGCAGCAGTTATTGATGACAGCAGTGGGAATCGATTGAGGGCATTTGCATTGTCTAATTCGAGGAATTGGGCTCGTTCGGGGTTCGGCGGTCTCTAGCTGTTATTTAAAATACTATTTCTAAATAAGTTTTCAATTTTTTGACTATTTCTTTAATTTAAGAGTTTTTTAATAATCTTTGTAAATTATATTCTTTTCTCAATTCAGATTCAGATTTTATATTTTTATTTTTTATATAATTTCATCTCAGAAGATTAATATAGTTTTTTTTATATCTAAAATTATAATAAACTTTTAACTCTTATATAATTATATATTAATGAATTTTTTCTTTCTCAGAGTATTATATTGACTGTGTTGATCTTTATCTATAATATTTCTTAGTTTATTTATATACTATATATTTATATCAGTTATAGTAACAATAAATTCATGATATTTTATAATATTTTTTATAATTGTAAGTCATTTTTGAATCTTTTTTTAATTTTTTCAGTATAAAAATCAGTTTATATAAAGTTCTCACTGATCTATTTTTTCAAAAAGCTTGTAAAAAGAAATTATTATTCTTTTTTTTTTCTCTGTATTTTTAATATCAGTTTTTCCAATATAGTAATTATATCACTTCTATATATTGTTTATTTATAATCTTAGATTTTATCTTGTATAGATTCTCTTAATCTTTTTCTTTGAATTTCTTCAATTTTTATTCAATGTTTTTGAGCTGTTTTTTGAAAAATATAATGATTTCTCTTCTATTCAGCTCTGATACTGTGTCTGTAAATACTGATATAAAACTATATTTATTATCTATATCACTATCAATGATTACATCTTCTTTATCACTATTATATATAAATTATATGACTTATAGATGTCTTTACTTAAGATAGTAGCTGTTGTTTTTCTTCTTATTATAATATATAGAATAATCTTCTCTGTACAGCATACTCATAAATATATTATAATTTAAAATATTCTAAGTTTTTAATATCT
>NW_025544843.1:0-7662 GCF_000150115.1 Histoplasma capsulatum G186AR | reverse complement strand
TTTATTTCTTAAAGTATTGTCTGATTATATATTCTGACTTCTTACAATTGAAATATAACTTTTTGTATTGATATTTCTATTTTTTATTATTGTTTTTTTTCAGCAGTATAATAGTATTCAATTTTATTAGATATAATTTATAATAGTTATTTTGTTTTTTATAAGTTTTAACTGTGAATATATAGTAATCTTTTTCTTTAATCTTTATTTATAAAGTTGATTATTAATTCTAACAGCTGTTTCAATCATTACTGACAACTCTTTAAATCTCTGAATTAATTTCAATATTTTATCTTTAATTTCTTCACACAGTTCTTGATAAAATTGTGCTGCTAAAGCTTTACTATCTCAGTTCAGATATAAATTTAATTACTGATATTCAAATATATATTATATAGTTAATTCTATCTATTTAAATTAATATAATTTTTGAGCTGTGAAATACTTTTCATTGATATTTCTGAATATCTATTGTAACTGATGAGTGAATCTAGTATAGCTGTGAAAGATTTTTATAATTTATTTATTACAGTTTTTCTTTACTTCATGAAATTATAATCTGATTCTAGATTCAAATCAATTAAATACAGATTTTATCAAGAATATTGATGCTAATAAGATTTTATCTAATTCTTCTATCAATTTAAATTTATTTATAGTAAGATAAATATTTATTTAATTAAGAAAGACTCTCAATTTTCTATATTCTTCACTGAAGAGTGTAGAAGAATTGTACTTAAGTTTTTAAACACTGATTATATATTTTAATTTATTATAATATTTGAATAACTTCTTTATATTATACTTTTCACTATCAATAATCAATTTTATTTTAAATATTATAGTTAACTTTTCTTTAGAGTTTGAAAATTTGTATCTTTAAACTTAGTTAGTTGTATTAAACTTAGTTTTATCTCAATTAACAAGTTGTTTCTTCAAATAGAGATCTCTGTAATCTTAAATTAGAGATGATTAATATTACTACTGAGTCTCTAACTCAGCAAGCTTCTCACTGACTATAAAATAAAATTAAGATTTATAGAATATTATTAAATTTATTCACTAAATCAGAAAATAGTATCACTATTATAAATTAAAATATAATATTAAAAGAAATATCTAGAATAACTAGCAATAGCTACAGCAGCAGTCTAAAATATATAATAAAAATATCTAATAGAGCTTACAGAGTAGAGCAGATACTTAAAATATATATTATAAAGAAGTATATTTAAAATGAGTTTATAGTTATACTATATAACTGAGTATAAATAAAGATATAGTAGAGTAAATAAGGAAATCAAGATTGATCATAATCAAGAAAATAAGCTTCTTAATTCTAAGAATAATAAATGTGTCGGAACTAATAAAGTCTGAATATTGCTTCAAATACTGAATATCAATAGATTAATTGAATTGCTTATTCTAACTCCACTAATTACATGAAAAGTAGGCAGTATTTATAAGAAAGATTATATTTAGATATACACAAGAGATAGTACTGAGAACTGAGTGAGTATTGCTAAGTTTTATACAGCTGAACACTCTACATTACTGCTTGAAACTTCTCAAATCTTTGATAGCAGAATTTATCAAGTTTCTGATATACTCTCTTCAGCTGAATACTGTCAGTAATGAAGCTGAACAAATTATTAGAATAGAAAAGAATATAGAGAATATAATGATTAGCAAATTGAAAAGAAATAGATAAAGAAGATATATAAGAATGTTGAATTTCTCTTGTTTAAGATTGTTGAATTTTTATATCTTATTTTAGCATTTCATTGATGAAAGTAGTTATATCAATTAATTCTAGTTGTTTGATGAATTTCTGTTGCTTCTGTTATAATAATAACTTAATCAATTCATTCACTGATATACTGCTTATAGATGTCCACTGTATTGAGATATCTCTGAATTGTATTCATTCTCACAATCAATTACTGTAGATATCAATATGATGTAGTTTGATTGTGATAGATGAATCTTTCTTAGTAAGAATATCAACTGTTTGTTGATTATCACATTTGATGGAGATTTTATAATCAGAATCAAATTCTAGATAATTAAAGAATCTTTTTCATCAAATTATCTTCTTGTCTGTCTGTAATATAGCTAATAGTTCAGCTTCAGTAATGAAAGTTGTTACTATTCTCTGTCTCTTTAACTTTCAATCAATAAATCTTTCAAAAAGTTTGAAGATATAATCTTCTGTTGATTTTCTATCTGAATTATCTGTGAAAGAGACATCACTAGCTGCTTCAACCACATTCATTGATAAGCTATCAGTATCAGATATACTATATTTGATTGCTAAATTCTTTGAATCTTATAGATAGATGATAATACAATCAATCTCTGCAGAATGACATTCAGAAGAATTATTTATAAAGATGATGAGTTTATCTACTGTATATACAATATCTGATTTAGTCATTACTGCAGTGTAGATACAGAATTCAATCTGATGTTGATAGTAGTGAATATTTTCTGATGATATAGTTTCTTGATAAGATGCTAGTGAAACACTAGATAGAGATGTTGATATCTTACAAATATAAGTAAGATAATAAATTTCAACTAGTTTGTTAATATAAATATCTTAACAGAGTCATAACTTCTTAGAGCTTCAGTCTCTAGTAATTCTTATATTAAAAAATCATTTAAGATTTTCCATCTATCAGAATTCATATATATTCTTGAGATCTTTGATTAACTGTTTCTTTTTCTCTCAATCATCAGAATGAGATATTACAATAGTATCATTAATAAAAAAAAATAATTATTCATTCATTGATGAATAAGCATTTATTCTCAGAAATTAAAATAAAGTCTAATTACTTAAGAGTAGTAGATAGCTCTTTAAGCTATAGAAGAGGTGATCTTCTTAGATTATATAAGATATGTATTAGATGTAGAATATAGATATTCTTCTTGAGATTTTATACCCTCTTCAACTTTCATCAATCATCTAATAATTCAATGTAAACTAGTTCATCAAATGAACTGTTTATAAAGATATTGACATTATCTAACTGCTCAGTATCAAGATCAAAAGCATTGATGATAGTGAGTAAGATGTGAAAGATTCTTGCAGCTAGAGTGTGAGTCTTGATATCTAGTTCAGATATTGATTGTAAATCATTTTGAATGCAGATATAAGCTTTGAACTTAATAAGATAATTAATCATCATTATTAAATTTATATATAAATACTCAATACAATGAAATCACTGAAGTATCTTTTGAAGATCTACTAATAATTTTATAGATATTTTACTGAATTATAGAGTTTCATTCTTATTTGACAGTATTAATTCATTCATTGCAATAGAGATGCTTATTGATATTATTTCAATGTTGAGATGAGTCAGATAACTGAGATTGATGAATTTTAGAAGATTCTAATCTAGATAGAGGTTCTGTGAAGACAGTGTTGATTATTTAATTTGAGTTATCTCTTGCAAGAGATATTGTTATATAATGGATTGTCTTGTGTGTTCTCTTACTCTCAATTATATTGAACTTACTGAAATCAGAACTAATCTCATTCACTCTAGATACTCAATTGCTTGATAATATTGAATGAGTATTGATAGAAAGATCAGATTCAATAGAATTGCTAGAATCAGATTCAGAGATAGAATCTAATATAGATAAAATATCTATCATAAGCTGTGCTTCTAACATCTTATTGATATCTTTGCTATCTTTATCATTCTCCATATGTGGTGAAATCTCATCAGAGTGAAAGATATTAATATCTGAGTATAAATTATTCTTCTGTTGAGAAATGCCAATCATTGATTCTTTGATCTTGATATTCAAAAACTCAACCTCTTGAGTAACTTAATTTTACAGCTGTTTTTCAATATAAGATTCATCTGAATTATATTATCTGTTTTCATCAAATATGACATCTTTTATTCTTATCACTCTATCTAGATGAGGAATTTAAATTCTAAAAATATTTGTAGAATTATAACTTATAAGATATTTAATATAAGCTTTTAGATCAAGCTTCTGTGATTGATTTTGATTGAGAATCTCATTGAGAATCTTAGTGTATGCTTGATATTCATAAGCATGTAAGTGAGTATAAGAATGCTGCTCAATATGAAGATATTCTTCTAGTACTCAGAGAAGTGATTTTCAATCTAGTATCTTGATAGATGTTCTATTCAGCAAGTAAACAGCAGCAGTTGCTATCTCAGAAAACAGTGATTGAGACAGCAAGAATCCTATTCTAAGAGCTTTTACTTTAGTGATTATAATATCATCTGTATATTCAGCAGCACTGTTCTGTTCATAAATATATTCTGAAGAGTATTCAATCTCTAGATTTATTTCAATTACTCAGTTCTTAAAGATATCAGATTCTTTTATTCTCTTCTCATTGTCAATTCATATAATCTTTATATCACAATCAAACTGATGTTTAATCCATCTTAAAATCTTGTTGAGAGTCTTTCTTATATCAGATTTTCTCAAAACTGTTACTGCAATATGGAAGCAAAAACAATTATATACAAAATATATAAGCCATTTTTTTTCATTATAGCAATAGAAAAATCTCTGAACAATATCTACATGAAGTTGTTCAAAGAATAGTTTAGATTGTATATAAGAATGATGAGATATTTAATTCTTTGCTTTGATAAGATGATAAAATTTGCAGAGTTTTTGATCTTCAGTATCATTAATCTTTGCAATATTCTTGATATCTGATATCTGAACCTCTTTGACATTGATTAATAGATGCTCAACTGCTCTCATTGAAGAATGTTCTAGATGTTGATATTAAATTCTAGAGAAAGTAATAGAACTCTTCAGAGTATATAAGATAGCTATATGAGATATCTTTATAGATTCTGCTAGATTATTAGTTGAGATAATATTAGCAAGTATTAAAATATTCTCACTAGCTCTATGATATTCAGTAACTAGCAACTCATTGTACATCTTTATATAAATGAAGATTGAGTCATCTTTAATCCTCTGCAATCTGAATATTTTGTCATTGAGATAGATTCTCTCTATATAATAGCAAGGTTTCCAAGCAATCAAGTTGGTATAGAAGAGTGGAATATAGACAGTGTTTTTAAGAATTACCTTGAACTGCTTGTCTAAGACATCAGTTATATAAGTTCAAACAGTTTCATATTTTATAACTTTTATTATTGAATCTTCAGTGTAAACTTACTCTTCTGATGATTTGTATATTAGAAATCTAGATTGATTATTGCAGATATATCACTCAGTACTGATATCAAATATTCAGAAATCTCTGAGATAGAGACATTGATTTGAAAAAGTGCTTTTGATATTCACATTTAAACATCATATTGATTAATCAACAGACACAATTCTGAAAGTGATTGAAGATTGATTGTTAGAATGATTGATAGAATGATTGATAGATTCTTCACCCTTCTTTTGAAGAATCATTTCTTCTATCATTGATTCTACTATCTCAGTATTAGAGGCAGCTATCTTGATTATTACTGCATCTATCTTCTTTTTGATATCTTCATTCTTGAGTATCTTATTCATCTTTTTATATTATTACTTGTTCTTCTTCCATTCTTCTGATCTCTGACTTGAATTAAAATAATAATATTTAATTTAGAAATGCTTAAGTGCTATCAAGTCTCTAACTCAGCAAGCTTCTCACCAGGTATAAGATAAAATTGAGTCTTATAGAGTGTTGCTGAGCTTGTTCACTGAGTCAGAAGATAGTGCCACTATCACAGATTAAGATATAATATCAAGAGAAATATCTAGAATGACTAGCAATAGCTACAGCAGCAGTCTAAAATAGACAATAAGAATATCTAATAGAGCTTATAAAATAGAGTAAGTATTTAAAGTATATGTTGTGAAGAAGTATACATTAAGATGAGCTTATAGTTGTACTATATAACTTGAATATAAGTAAGAATATGTAAAGAGATTTAAGAAAGAGATAAAATGAAATTAATTGTGATCAAGAAGATAAGCTTTTTGATTCTAAGAATAATGAGTGTGTTTAAATACATTCAAGTTCTCATATAAATTATTCTGCTCACTCTGCTCATTTACTCACTTTGCTCATTGATAATTATAGTAAGCACAGTAATCAGAGTGAGCAGTTATATAATTTTATACTAGTCTCAGTCAAAAATTATTCTATTTCTACATCTCTTCAGTTTTTATTCAATAAACTCTGACTTGTGCTGCAGATTTATAATATTATTTTCTTCTTCTCTTTATAAGCTGTTTCAGTAAGTGTATAAATAAATGACTGAATTTTCTTTTGTATTTCTGTGAGTAAGATTCTTTTATTTGAATTACAGTATAATATCTTTCTTTCTCTGTTAAGCTTGTCTTGCTGATATTATTATTATTCAGAGTTTTATTATACTCATCTATTATAATCACTGTTTTGAATTTGACATTGTATATTATATTCTTTCTTTATATAAGAAATGTTCAGAGTGTGTCTATTGTAATTGTTGTTGTGAATGAGAGTTGATCTCTGAAAAAGAATAATTGAAACTGAATTGTATTAAGAAAAAGATGAAATTGAATATTTAAATAAGTGAGAATTTAATGAATGAGCTGAGTGCTTATTTGAATGAACTGAGTAGTTCTCTGTTAAAGATTATTATAAAATTGAAATAATTAAAACAAAGTACAGATTTTCTTGAAGATTGTCAATTCAAATTTCTTTGAAAAGATCTGAAAATTCTTGAGTTCTTAGATGAAGAGAAATCTTTCACTTCTTTCATTGAAATTGATTCTTCTATTCTTGATATTGTTAATTATCTTATTTCTTTTGATGATATTGTTTTCTTAGATTTTTTTAATTCTTCTATGATTTCTGCTGTTGAAAATATTGAATTGTATTCTTCATATTCTTCAGATTCTTTATAAATTCTCAGATGTTTTCTGAAATATTATATTCTTTTTATTTTATCAAATAATATTTCTTATTGCTAATCTTTTATTTTTTCAGTATTTTCTTAACTTTATACTCTGTTTCTTTGTTATTGATTTCTGTCTTGTATTATTCTGTATTTTTAAATACTTTTTTTAATAATAAAATATGAAAGTTTGAGTGTATTTGTATTGTATCTGATAGTTGAAGTCTGTAATTAACTGATCTGATTTTCTGCAAAATTTTGAAGAGTTCTAGTTTCTTAAAATTCAATTTATTGCTTAATCTTTTAATCTTAATATTTTATTATAATAGAAATACTTTCTCTCTTCTTTTAAACTGAAATGTCTTCTGATATCTTTTATTATAGTATTTCTTAACTCATTTCATTATAAAACTGATATCTAATATCAATTATTTGTATAGCTTGTGAAGCAGATTTGCTTTTTCTATTATTTTATTTATCAAATTCTTTATAAGTAGTTTTATTCTTTGTATATCTGATTCTCTTCTATAATTAATAAAAAATGATGTGAATTCTGTAGTTGTATTTTTTGAACTATTGTATACTATCTGTATCATTGACAGTAGTTCAACTCAATTATTTTATTGATAGTTGATATAATATCTGAGATACTATTCAATTATCTGATTCAATCTTTCTATCTATTTATCTATCTGTAGATAATAAGCTATTAATATTTTACTCTTAATTTTTATTTTAATTATCAGTGTCTGGAATC
>NW_025544844.1:0-31468 GCF_000150115.1 Histoplasma capsulatum G186AR | reverse complement strand
TGTATTATTATAATAATTAAAGATTTGAAATTTTTATTTGATATTTCATTTTATGAAAATTCTTTATTGTGAGAATATATCATTGTAGAGACATTACACTCATGATATATATATATATATACTTATAATTCTTGTATATTATTTGATGTTATATATATGATTTTATGTATAATATCTGTAAACAACAAAAGATGATATATTTATACTATAGAATTATAATAAATAAACTTTTCAGTGTCTATAAAATTTAATAATTTTTTTAATATTTTAGTAATTGTTATTTTATATTTTATTGTATTGTATTGTATTTATTATTGATTATAAATATATTTGACTAGTTTTCTAATCAATTAGAGTAGATTATTAAAAAAGAAGTAGTAAAAATTTCAATAGATTTTCTAATATTATTATTCTAACAATTCATTTTACTCATACTTTTCTATTATTTATATCATTATAACAACTTCATTCATCACTGAATCAAGAAATTCATCATCTTTTTTAATGAAAGTTGAAGATCTTATAGAAATAAGAGTGGATTAAAAGATTTATATTATTTATAAATTCTCATAAAATGATCTCTTTTAAGTCTGATGAATATACACATTCTTTTTTCTTCAAGATGATAAACAATATAATCTATAAAAAAATCAGCACAGATAATAAAAAGATATATAAAAAAACTTTCAATAAATTACAGTCAAAATTACTGAAGAGTTATTTCTCTGCTGTAATTATTACAACTTCATATAGAAACATTCATTATAAAGTGAATATAATTCAGAAGAAATTATATAATATCTGAAATCTATTGATTGTCTACAGCTCAGAAAAGAACATCAGAATATTTAAAATGAACTGATAAATACATCATCTACTCTCACTAATAATAATAATATTTGATAATACTTATATACTATTTTATAGAAAAATATATGAAAATAATAATAAATCAATTTCAATCTTGCAATTTCAACTCTTTTATCTGACAACTTTTGCAAACAATTTCTATATCTATATATATCTCTGAATCTTTTACTGTGTGCTGTTGAAAATTCAGAATTCTGAACTCTGCTGTAAATACTGAATTTATATATTTAAATTCCTCATCAATCTAATCTTCACTCCTCTCTCAATATCCATTATAATAATAATATACAATAACTTGAACTTATATTGAAAAAATAATAGAAGATATCACTGACAGTGAATGTATGAACAAGTATCAATAATCTCTTCTTTTTGAACACTGTTTATTATTTCATTGATGAAGATTGAAACTATAAGAAAAAGTTGATTGACTTTGAATCATTAAAGAGCAGTTATACAGATGAGTATATAATAAAGATTCTGATAATAATTATTAAAAATAATTTCTGAAATATTTCATCAGTACTTCTTACAATTATAACAGATAATGCAGCAAACAACTTCACTATAATATAGAATCTGAAGTGAAAACTGATATTGTACAGATGAAATAATAAATATGAATATATTTCATATATTTCATATATTATACAGCTTATTGTGTAAGTATTAATCAAAATATTGAATATTGAATCTGAAAATACAGAACTGATCAGTTGTTTTGATGAAAATGATGTTGAAATTGATACTCAAGTCATATTCTCATCAACTCTTAGTAAGATAACAATATTTGATAATACTCTGATGTAAATTAATCAATTTTCTAACTATATTATTCTCTTTTTTAGATTTATTATATTGTCAACACAATCAGCATCTCTTTCAAACAGCAGCAGTGATTTCATAATATTCAAACTATATACAGCTCAACTTCTTTACTTAATATAATATAAAATATTCAAATACAGTGAAGTTCTATCTATAAGATGATAGTCTGAGTACTTTAATTAAAAGATACTGTGAATTATTGAGTTCAGAATTTTAAATAAGAGAAGATTTATACTCTGAAACTTTCTGAATCAGAATAAGCACAGTTAAAATATATTATTGAGCTGTTGTATATCTTTTACACAACAATAAAAACTGTATCTATTACAGTTACATCAATAATGCAAGCTGTTTGATAAATATATAACAGATTATTTACTCATCTGAAAACTCAGATAACTTATATATAAGAAAAATAATCTTGAAATACTACTATTTTTTCAGCAATTAAACAAGCTCAAGACAAACTTGTAGAATATTATATCAGAATAAATCAGTCATTTACTGATTATTATACTATTACTGCTGTATTTAATTTCTCACATTGAATCAATATATATACTTCAGAGAATTGAATTAAGAAAGAATGACAAATCTATATTAATATAACTTGAATATACTATAATAACAACTATCAACAATACAAATAGAAGAATACACAAATTGAAGAGTTCATAAATCATAATTCTCTGATTGATAATTTTTTTCCATAATACTCAATACAATATTAGTATTAATCTGTTACTGATATTGTTTAAGAATTTGCATTTATTGATTGTCTCAGAAAATCTGATAAAATAAAATACTTGCAACACTGAATTCAACTGCTATCTACATAATAATTCTATTAATATTAAAGAAAAATTTATTCTGAATCTATAGAGAATGATCAGTAGTCAGTATTCAACAGTAATAATAATAATATATAATATTCTGACAATTTCATTAACAGAAGTTAATATAGAGAGAAAGTTTAACTCAAGTCAAAATATTTATCATTATCATTATAGTCAATTGCAAGAAGAAACTGTGAAGAAATTAATAATAATTAAATATGAAAAAGAAAAAGAAATTGTTGATAAGAATGGTATTGTGATGAAATACTCTTTCAATGATACAGTGGAGAAAAAAATTGACTGAGATTGTATATAGTATGAATAGACTGACCACTGAGACTATGAATTACATATTTGATTTGATTTGATTTGATTTCAGTTCATTTCTTGACATGATTTTAGTGGAATCAGAATCAGAATGAAAGTGTAAAATGACTAGAATTATTAAAACATGAGTGAAATGAGACTAAAAAATCTTGATATTTCATATAAAGTGACTGACTATTAAAATCAGAACATAATCTGAGACTGATTATAATTTTGACTCAAGTTTGATTCTATTCTAATGATTATATAATACATCAATCTGATGATATAATTGATGGAGATATTATCTCTATCTTGCTTAGTGCTGCTGTCAATCTACTCATCACTGTCAATCTACTCATTATCACTAATCTATCTACTGCTATCAATCTATCTATCACTGTCAATCTATCTATCACTGTTAATCTATCACTGCTAATCTATTGCTGCTAATCTATCACTGCTAATCTATTGCTGCTAATCTATCGCCATCAATCTATCTACCACTGTCAATCTATCTACTGCTGCCAATCTATCTATTACTGTCAATCTATATAGAGTAAATCATGATTTCATTTGATTCCATTTTGTAAAATGGAATCAAATGAAATCAGAATCACTAATTTATTAGTAAAACATGATCTGAAACTAGATTTATAATATAAACAGTGTAAAGTAACTAATTTGCTAAACACTATATGAGATCAGAACTAAGATATCTAATAATGAAACTGAGAAAAATTTTGATCTCAGTTTCATGCATGATCACACAGTCAGTTTAAATATGAATGAGTTTGTGAGTATTATCAATGATCATTATCAATTGTATATGTATTACATAATCATCAGAATGGGATCAAATTTGAGTCAAAATAATAATCAGTTTCAGATCATATTCTTATTTTTCATAGTCAGTTACTTTACATGAAATATCAAGATTTGTTAGTTTCATTCTGATCATATTAGACTCAAATCTGATTCTTTTACACTCTATTTCTGAAAATTTTAATCCCTTTACACTTTCATTTTAATTCTGATCCCACTGAAAATCACATCAAGAAATGAACTGAAATCAAATCAAATCAAATCAAATGTGAAATTCATGGTCCCACCGGCCAGTCTATCTCTGAGTAATATACTGTCAACAATTTTCACTTAATTCTCAGTAGCTGATATATATAAATTCAAAGTGCACTTATAAACTGACTATTTCTATCTAATACAATGAATGAAGATAGACTGTATATATAATAGAATGAGTTTCTAATGAAGATATCTGTAATAACTTCAGTATTCATCTTATTACAGAGCTGTAGTATTATATTCTTACTGAGATAATTGATAATAACTAGAATATTTGTAGAACTGCTGCTCTCAGACAAAAAAACTGTGAAATTAATAATTATATTATATCAAGTTTATTTGAGAACAGATAGAGATTTCAGTATTTCTTTTCAATATTTATATCATACTATTACTGAGTCACAGTGGTTGCAATTGTGTATAAATTAATGTATATTCTTTGATATATTCAGTCAGTAAAATTCTTGAGTAATAATACTGTATATAATTTCACACTCTGAATACTCAGTCATCAGTGAGTTGTGAATATTTTATATAATTTATATTTATAAGAGTTCTGAATCAGAGACTCATTGTCTATCTTGAAAATATAGACAGTTATTATTATCAATTAAATATACTGAGATATCTGTTTTTGAGTATATATCTGTGAAAAATTGAGATACTTTGTTTTGTACAGCTTCTACAGTCTGTTGTCAGAATTCATCTATCTCTGCTACTTACTTTTATTGTTCTTCAAGTAAAAATTTCTGAGTTTGAGACAGATTAATATATATACAGAAGTTATCTGATTATATAAGACTTTTTATAATCACAGAGTTAATTAACTGATATTTTTGATATTTTTATCTGTTATCTAGATCATTGAAAAATATATTTTATTCTCAGTAGAATAGAGTATCTGCAAGAGTGTATATGTTGAGCACTAGTTGCTCAGATGGCCCTCCACTGCATGTGATTACCTCTATATAGTTAGCTAGCAACCACAACAATAACAAGATCAACCATCCCACATATTATGGTCTGAATAGCAGATTTTTAAGAAAAATGATGTATTTTGATTAGAATATACTGCAATTAAAGTTATATTGAATGAGTTGAATATCATTTCTCTGAAAAGAGAGCTTCTTATCTATAAAAGTGGTGTAATTGACAGAGTTACTGTTGAGAACACTGCAGAGATTTCATCACTATCTTAAAGAGATCAAAACTTATTTATTTATTTTCATTCAGAATCTTCTAAGACTGATTATGAATGGTTCTCAATTATCAGCAACCCTCATATCAGAATATAAGAAGATACTACATTTGTAATCAAAGATCTCTCAATCCTTCCCCTCTATTACTGAGTAAGAATTCATCTCAGAAGTGAAGAATGATCAAACTGAATACATAATAACAGAGAAAGATATGACAATCTCTGACTTAGTATAAGATACTGATAAGATATCAGAATGTGAGAAATTCAAGAACAGTATGCTCAGTTCTATACTGATATCTATACTGAATTCTAATAGTATGGTGATTATAGCAGCAGCAGATCTCATTGCACTTTGTGAGTGACTGATATCAGTATATACACTGTCATCTTCTTCATCATCTTCTTCTTCATCTTTATCTTCTCTGAACTCTATATCAGAAGAAGATCTGAATATGCTGACTTGTGAATATCAGAAAAAAATACAGATCTCATTGAATACAAAGTCTGTTATCATATTTGATAGCATCAACTATCAGATGTGAAAGATGACATTCTTCTCAAATACAGAGATAATCAGTGGTGCAGATATTCTCAATAAGAATCAACAAAAATCATCTGAAAATTTATCAACACTCAAGCAATAATATTGAATAATATATTCAAAGCTACTCTTCTGTTGTATGTTACAATCTCTGATAGATTCTATTCATTTGGTTATGAAATTCATTCAATCTGACAATGCAGCAGCTCTATAGCACAAGATAAGTACAGTATATATAATATCTCTAGAGAAGAAAAGAATTAATATTCTCAAAGAACTTACTTATTTATATATCAAGAATGATGATTATCTGATGTATATATATCAATATCACTATCTGTCTGCTTGCATATGACAACTAATAAAGAACTGTGATAAAAACTATCTTCATAATTTCTTTATTATTGATTTCTGAGATTATCAGAGAATCTACATCAAATTATATTTTGATATATTCTACAGAATGAATCAGAGTCTGATTGTCAATCTAGATATTGATAATTTTACAAAATAAATTACTCACTGAATGAGTAAATCAGAGGATTCTGAATACTCTAAAGCTTCAAAGGTCAATGTAATCATCAATAATAATGATGATAACATCACAATCATCACCACAATCTCACAGTGCAGATACTGTAAGATCTCAGAGTATATAAAGACTAATTACTATTATCTGAACTCTGATAAAGTATCTGAGTGATGAAGAAAGAAGAATAAGAATAATAAGAGTACTGACAATACTGAGAGTATCAAAAAGAAGAGAAAAAATAAGAAGAAGAATAAAAATAATAATAAATCTACTGACATCAGAGCATCAGATCTTTTTATCTCACAATCTAGTGTTAATACAGTATTTACTTTATCTGTATTATCTACTACAATATTCAAATCTTGATATCTTGACATCTGTACAAGCTTTAATATGATGAGTGAAAGACACTCATTGATGTATGCAAAGTTATTTAAAAGAGATTTAGAGATAATCACTGTGAATGATAATGTAGAATGAGTTGAGGAAATAGATGATATTCTTCTAGAATCAAAAGAGAGGGATATCTCAGTGGGTTATATTCACTGAATTCTTAATCTTACTGTCAATCTTCTATTCTTTGTGAAGCTAGAAGATCAAGGTTTCAGATATCAACTATCTGACATCACTTCTTTTTATTTTACAATAAGAGCTCTGAATAGTATCAACTTTACTGTCATTTGTACATTCAAAGAATCAGTCTACAAAATAATAAAATAAGAATCTCAAATAGACATTCATCACTCATCTCAGACTGTTCATTTTATGATTAAATCTTATAATTACAGAAATGCAATATTGACAACTATGAGAAAATCTAGCAATCAATCTAGCAATTGCAATTCTCTGATAAGAATACTTATGAAATGGCACATTACTCTAGAGTATATTTACACTGATGTAATCATTGCACTTGTGAAGAACTCATCATCTGATATCTGTATTAAAAAATCTAAAACAGGCTTCTTCTGCAATAGCTGTGTCAAAGTAGACATAATATACAAATTCTTGCAAACTCTTATGCCATAAGTATTGTGAGCAATGCAATGTATTCATATTGATCTCACTGATGATGATTGTATACTGAATGATATATTCAATTACTCTATAGAATCTTATCAAGAAATCAAATATTATATACTTATTATTGATGATATCATCTGTTATAGATGAATCTATTTTTTACATATCAAGAATCAAGCTGTTGAAATCTATACTCACTGAGTTCAATTCATGAAAAATCTTAACTTCACATCACTGATACTAGTTAGAACTGATATTGATGATATCTTTTGATCAAATAAGATGACAATAATGATAATCAAAGATGGCACTATCTGAAAACCTATTATATCTCAATCCTTTTATCAAGATGGTGTTTCTGAGAGAGAAATCTGCATAATAATGATATACACTAGAGCAGTATTTATAGACATGAATATATCAAAGAAGTTCTGAGCAGATGTTCTTGAAATGGTAGTTGTAATTATCAACAACACTTCAATATCTACCACTCTATATAATAAGAAATACTGGTCTATCAATGCTGAAGAAGCATCTACATAATATCTCTATATTATCTCATTCTCAGCACTAATCAACACTCTGCCTCAATTTCATCATTTTAGAGAGCTAGATATTGATGTTTATACACATCTTTATAAATCTCAAAAATCTACTGATAAACTGTCTGTCAGAGCAGAAATATTTAAACTTATAGAATTTTATAGTAACTCAATCTATCATCTCTGAAGTTCTACAACTGATAAAATAATTGTCATCAGTAATATTGTTTTCTCTACAAAGAAATCTACAATCTCATAAATTGATACTAATTATACAATATCTGAAGCTGCAAGTTCAGCAATTTATTTCATTGATAATACTGCTGTTTTCAAATTAGTCAATACTGAATGAATAAAATCAGCAAAAGTGTTCATCATCTACATCTCTTTTTTTCTCACTGATTTCATTCTGAAAAAATATAAAGACATCATTAGTAGATCTGAGAGAGTTGACAAATATTGATAAAAGTCAATGAAATGTGAGATTGCAGATTGAAAATGAAGAAATATTCAAATAATGATCTCATATTCTGATGTTTTTTCTGATGAATCAGTGGCTCTCAGTCACTGAGTTTATATTGAAAAAGATCACTCTCAGAACTCCAATGTGAATTCTGATGATATATTATAAAAATCTCAATAAATAGTATACAGTAATTGATTAAAGAAAAGTATATACAAAGAAATATACACATCTGTTATCAATAATACTATTAATTATATGATATTCACAGTAGCAGTGAAGTGAGATTGAATTTTGTATCAGATTAATATAGTTATAATCTATCTGCACAGTTGATTTGATAAAATGATTTATATATAACAATCTATCAGATTTGAGATGAGAATTTCATATATAATGATTTATGCTGTTGTAGACTCTCTATACAGATTGAACTTCACTGCTAAAATTTGATACAATTTTCTTACAGTATTACTCTGTGAGAATGACTTTAAATCTAGTCTCTACAACTCTACTCTATAACATCATATATTCTGCAATCATTTTTATATAATAATCTATATAAATAATCTTTATATTATAGCAGAAGATTCAGCAGATGCTGATTGACTAATTAATACTCTTGTCAATAAATTAGAAATAAAAGATTTGAAAGAATCTTTGAAATACTTGAGTATAAAGATTGAATGTCACTCTGATGATGCTATAAAATTGACATTGAGATGCTATATCAATTGTTTAGTGCAAGATTTCTGTTTAGATGATGCCATTTCTGTCTCTATATCAATACTTGAGAAGATGAAGATAGACAATGCCTCTGTATCAGAATAAGAAGAAGAATTCATTAAAAAATAATATCAATATAGAGTAGAGTGCTTGCAGTATCTGACAGTCAAATTACACTCAGATATTGTATAAACAGCATCTCTACTAGTGCAGAAGAATACTGTATCTACATCTAAAATATAAAAAGCTCTTTTCTGTATCATATAATATCTAAAAGGAATGAGTGATCTAGATATCTTATACAAAGACTTCAAGAATAAGATGGATGAATTCCTCAATATATTATATTTGTTAATAGATTATATGAATTCAGATTGAGCAGAACTGTTGAATAGTAAATACAAATTTATTTCAGACTTTATATTCAAATTAGCAGATGCATCAATTTCATAGTATTTGTTCAAACAATCTTGTATTTTTTTAAGTTTAAATAAGACAAAATATATAGTATTCAGCAAAGCAGTATACAAAGCAATGTGACTGCACAATATAATAATGAAACTAGAATTTGTTACAGTAAAGAACCTCTTGCTCATCAGAGCAGATAATAAAGATTCAATCAATCTAGCTACTATTGCTGTAATCATAGTGCACAGCAAATATATCAACACTTGCTTCCACTATTCTCATATACAACTGAATGAAGATGTTATTTCAATTAATCATATTTTCATTGAGAATATAATAGCAGATGGATTAACCAAATCTCTGAGCACAGTGATATTTAAATGTTTCATTAAATTACTAAAATTTTTCACTGATAATAGCAAGAATGATTAAATTTCTATATATAGTATATTTTTGAAATAATCTAGATTAAGATAGCTAGCATGAAATATTTATAGAAACATATTACATATATTAATATATGGAAGGGTGTTGAGCACTAATTGCTCAGATGGCTCTTCACTGCATGTGATTATCTCTATATAGTTAGCTAGTGATCACAATAATAACAAGATCAATCATTTCACAATATATACTTACAGTATTCAGTGAGTGATTCATCAGTGAAGATCAGAATATTATTTATATATACTGATGCAATTTTATTAAATAGATCTTGTAGAGCTCAGTTGATATATTTTTGAAATATACTGAGAGCATTTACTAGCTCAAAGAAAGTCACTGTTCATTTATATAGTCTGTAGTATATATGAAAAACAGTTAGTTATTCATTGTTTTTATTAATTCTTATCTTGTAGAAGATTACAGAGATGTCAAGCTTTGTAAATCATTTCATTTTTTCTATTCATTCAAGTGTTTTATTAATGAGTGGAAGAGAATATTGATTTTTTTATATAATTTTATTAAGTTTTTGATAGTTGATGCAGAATTGTAAGTCTTTATCTGATTTCTTTATAAATAGTATAGATATTGCAGTAAGTGAATTGCTGATGTGAATAAAGTCTTTATTCAGTAGTTCATTGAATGTTTTTTATAGAATAAAAAACTTGTTATATAATATACTGTAGAGAGGACCTCAGAGTGGTTGTGGATTCTTATCATCTTTTTTAATGAATTTAATTATATAATCTATACTGTACTTTTGATGAGAGAGAAGCTTTTTGACTGCTTCTTTATCAAATATATTTATAAAATTTTTATACATTTCAGAGAGTTTTTTACAGAGCTTCTTGAAGTTCTTGAGCTCTAATTTCTCTAATACTTTCTTAATATCTATTATACTAGCAGCAAACATCTGAATATTTTTCTTCTTATATATTTAATGAATTAATAACTTGAATACTTTCATCAATATCTGAGTGAGATCAGCAGTTCTATTGATATTTTTTTTGTAGACACAGTTATCTTCTGAAAAAATAAAACAATGATTATATACATTTAATAAAATTTCAAACTTTATAAACTATAATAGATTAAGTATTAAATTGTATTCAAGATTCTGTACTTCATATACAAAAATACTCTTCTTTTTATATTTTTCTATATCAATATTGAATCTTACTATATTATAGAAGATGAATTCTCTAGAATTATTAAATTCACTCAGTTTATATAGTTCAGAGAAAAAGATATACTAAAGCTTATACTTCTCTATCAGCTGAGTGTTTATAAGAGTACTAGAGGCAGCCTGCTCTCAACACCCCCTCTTCAGAGAGTGGGCAAATGAACCTCTAAATCTAAGAGAATGAAATGCATCTTTAGTTGCTTTGAAGAGGTGAACAGCTCAGACACAATACTGTATAGCAGAAGCTTCATAAAACATGCAGCTGAACAGAATAAAGTGAGATTGTGAAGTTACAATACTATTTATTCTCATTAAAAAAATAAACTAATTAACTAATAACATCATTACTCTATCTATTCTAACTCTGGTCATTTTCAAATTCTGACTCTAAAAGAAAACAAATAAGATCAGTGATTCTTCTGCTAGTTGGCAATAATCCCACTTAATGGAACTGAAATACTGTTCATATCAATATCATTATTCATTCTCTGAAACAACTTTATCAACTCAGCAATCAAGGTGTTACTATTCAATGAACTTACATTCTTCAGTATATCTTCATCATTGTTTAAGTGATGGATAATCTCATTTTTCAACTTAACTCAAGAATCTAGATATAGTTTTTCAACCCCATCTATATTCTTCTCAAAATTCTCTTTTTTGTGTATTCTGAACATTGTCTGATTCAACTCAGTTATAAGACTTGAAATATATTTCAAATCTGACTTCTGTAGCTTGTGAACATTAAAGAAATTGAAAACAAGATATTCATAAATCTTGATAATTCTAGTTTGTCTGATGTGAAGAATGCATTCAATGGCTTGATTGATTATAGAGTGATTACTTGCTATATTGTAGCAATGAGTATTTTGACAAAGGTATTATAAATTGAACCCAGCACTTTCAACTTGATAGAAGGTGATAAATGTCATTGAATCCTCTCTGTTTTTGTTAAATTTAGTCATTATCACTGCATGTTCACTTGGTTTCAGACTGATATGAAAGATATAATATAAAATGCCTGTGAGAGTATATACTTCTGCTACAAGCACTTGTTCATCTGATTCATCACATCAAACAATTGACTTTTTATTAAGTTTGAATACTTTGTGGCTGAGCTGTTTCATCAAGGTACAGAGTTGAGAAGCCTCATGTAGCATCAATATAAGTGTTTTTTTCCAGTTCTTAGAACTTGAGATGTTCACTTCAGAGAAGAAAAGAAGCATCAGCTGAGGATCTCTGATGAAGTCTCTCACAGCTTTATACTGAATGAAGCAATATAAATTTAGTGTGATGGATTAGCATCTGTTAGTAGTTAACTTATACAATCAACTCTCTATCATCTATTCACTCTCTTATATACTATCATATAGTCTCTAACAATTTCTCTGTATAACTCTTAACATTCTTCTGCTCTGTGCTCCACTGCAGTATGATCTCTGATATTCTTTTATTTCAATTCTTCTTCTATAAGAACTCTCTTGTACAATCTTTTCTTCTGATCTTTCTTCTCTTTCTTTTCTTAATCAATTCATAAACTATTATCAGAATAGTGTCAAGTCTGTTGATATTGCTGTTGAAATGAATTGTATAAACTGCACAGACAGTACAAACAGTTTAATCTGCAATATCAGTAACATCTGCTTAATTGATAGTATATCTGTTATATTATAAATTGATTCATCTATATTAATCTGAGTGCTCTGTATTTATGATTGCATCTAGATACTCAAGTTAAGTTTAAAAATAAATTATTTAAGTTCTATAAAACTGTATCACTGTGATAGTGTTGTGAAGAAGTCTGAGTGCTTAGAAGTTTATAATCATATATCTGTAAAGAGATCAGAATATCTATAAAGTATTTTCTTCAAAGAATAAAAACTGAATCTTCTGATCTTCAAGTTATCAGAATCAAGAATTATAATTTTATACAAAAATAAGATGAATTACAAATATTTTTATAAACACTCTTCTGTAGATGAAAATCAAAATCTTGCAGAAGATAATACTGAACTTTATAGCTTTCTTCAGCAGTAATCTCTGCAGATAACAGAGCTTCAGTAACAACTGAATAATCTGAATATAAATATATCAAAAATCACACAAACATCAACACTCTTTACATACAAAAGAAGAGAACATCTCTCTTTTCTCAATAAATTTGTGAGAGAACTTTTGATCTACTTAATCTGAAAATAAAAGATAAAAACCAAGTTTGAAAAAGATGAGTCTGTGATAGACTTTTTACTCTTGTAAGCTCACTATATTTATAGTTGACTAGAAGAAGATACTCTAGCCAAGTTTCAATTTTGAATTGAATTGTATATATATAAGATATACATCTCTGAAGAAGTCTTTCATCAACTAAATATTCTGTTTTTGAATTCTATACTTCAAGTATATACAATACAATAATTAAACAGAAATCATCAGAGAAATATATCACTGATGAATTATTTACTTAATTTTAATAGTAAGATATATAAAGCAGAAAATCAGAACTGAGACAATGCTGTCAAGATTAATCTTCTAAGTCAGTATATTAGTTTTGAACTGCTCAAGCTCTGTATCTTATATCTTATACTCATATATTATTATAATTACTGTATTCATTTATGTCAACTCAACATCAACCTTGCATACTTCAATACTGTTTAAGAAAGATATAACAATTATAGACAGAATTATATATCTACTAATATATCAACTGCATCAGCTGCCTCTATAAATACTATAAATTAAATCTTTTATATAAGTACAAAATAATCAAAGATATCTGATCTTTCTGAATAAGAAGTTACTGATTAAATCATCTGAAATATCTACATTTATTACAACAAGTCAGAGTATTTTGTAAGTCAGTGTATCAATACAGTAGCTTCTACTTCTATATTATAAATGAATACAACTATATTTATGAATGAATAAAAATAGAAAAAAGAAGAGCTCTCACTCTAAAATATAGATGAGAGTTTAAGAAGCAAGAAACTAGCTGAAGATTTGAGCAGAAGATGTAAGCAGATATAATTATAATCTCTATCATTGTAAATAGTCTAGTCAATATATATACAATGATAGACAGTAGTTTTCTTCACTATACTTTTATAAATATTCAGCTAGTAGAAAAGCATAAGCTTTAGTATATTTCTTTCTTCAAATCATATAAACTGAGTGGATTCAATGATTCTAGAGAATTCATCTTCTACAATATAATAAGATTTAATATTAATATAGAAGAATATGAGAAGAAGAGTATTTTCACATATGAAATATAGAATCTCAAATATAACTTAATACTCAGTCTGTTATAACTTACAGAATTTAAAACTTTGTTAGATATATACAACTGCTGTCTTATTTTTTCAGAAGATAACTGTATCTATAAAAAGAATATTGATAGAACTGTCAATTTTATTCAGATATTAGCAGAAGTATTCAAGTTGTTAACTCATTGAGTATATAAGAAAAAGAATATTCAGATATTCACTGCTAGTATGACAGATATCAAAAAGATGTTAGAAAAATTAAAGCTCAAGAATTTCAAGAAATTTCATAAAGAACTTCTCAAAATATATAGAGACTTTATAGATGTATTTAATGAAGAAGCAGCTGAAAAGCTTCTCTTTTACTAAGAGTGTGATATAGATTATATAATTAAACTTATCAAGAAAAATGATAAGAATCTGCAATCACTCTGAGATTCTCTCTACAGTATATTATATAATGAGTTTCTTATTCTATAAAAAATACTCAATGAACTACTGAATAAAGATTTCATTCATATTAGCAATTCACCCACTGCAGCACTCATACTATTCACAAAGAAATCAGATAAAAACTTACAATTCTGTATTGACTATCAAGAACTCAATAAAATTATATAAAAAGACTGATATTCTCTTTCACTCATCAATGAAACACTCAAATAGATAGAAAAAGTAAAATAATTTATAAAGCTTAACATCTCTGCAGTCTTCTATAAGATAAGAATTAATGAAAACAATGAATGATTAACTGTTTTTTATATATATTACAGACTGTATAAGTAGACAGTAACTCTCTTTGAGTTAGTGAATACTCTCAGTATATTTCAGAAATATATCAACTGAGCTCTATAAGATCTGTTTAATGAGATTATATTAATGTATATAAATAATATTCTAATCTTCACTAATGAATTACTTGCTGAATACTGTAAGCATGTACAATAAATACTCAATTATTTATAAAAAGCAGAACTACAAACAGACATTGATAAGTGCAACTTCAAAATCAAGTCTATAATCTATCTAGAATTTATCATCAAAGCTGAAAAAGATGTATAAATAAATTCTAAAAAGATGAAAGTAATTCTCAACTGAGAGATATCTATCTCAGTAAAAGAGATTAGAAGTTTTCTAGAATTTGTCAACTTCTATTGAAGATTTATTAGAGACTTCTCAGATATTATATAATCACTAATAGATTTGATACAGAAGAACACTGTATTTCAATGAATTATTAAAGTAGATACTGTTTTCAAGAAATTAAAATATATGTTCACAATCACTCTGATGCTGCAGTCATTCAACTCAGATAAGTATATAATTCTTAAGACAGATACTTCAGATTATATAGTAGATGAAGTACTGATACAATATAATAATAAAGATATTCTACAACTCTGTATCTTTATCTCAAAAAAGATATTATCTGCTGAATATAATTATAAGATTTATAATAAAAAGCTTCTGACAATTATACAATATCTCAAAGAATGAAAATTCAAGCTCATAAGTATTGAGAAGTTTAAGATTATCATCAATTATAAGAACTTAGAATACTTTACAATCACTTGCAAGCTTACAGAGAGATATATACACTGATTACTGTTTTTCAGCTATTTCTTATTTGTGATTTATTATCAATCAGAGACAGAAAATACTCTTACAGATACTCTATTCTATAGAGAATAAGATATACTCTCTGATAATCTAGATAACAGATGAAAGTATTAAAAACATCAGTTAATTGACTCTATAATTATAGAAAGTTCCATACAATCAGATAGCTTTCATATATATATTAATCTGTTTCAAGCTCAGAAATCTTCACTTGAAGAATAATGAAAGTAAACAGTGAAAATGAATAAATTCTGACAACAGACTGCAGAAGCTGTACAAAACAAAGCATCTTAATTTCTTACAGATATATATTTAAGAATAGATATCTTAGTATACTCAATCAACAATGACAACTGTCTACACTTTTAAAATAGATGATGAATCTCTAATTCAGAATTTTTATAAATATAAATCATATAAAATATTCACAACTTACTGATAACTGAGTATTCAGAGTATGAGATTATATATAGTATTATTACTCAAGAATTCTACTGACTGAATATATTGAAGAATATACACTGATTTATATACAATTGCAATCACTGCAGCTCAGTAACAGTCTGATATAAGTATTGAAAAAAAATACTAAAATCTCTGTCTGTTCTCAAATAAACTTGATATAATATAGCTATCAATTTTATAGTTTTTTTATCTGAGAGTAACAGTTCTATAAATATTCTAGTTATTGTTAATTATCTCAGCAAAAATATAATACTGCAGTTCTGTGATAAAATAAATACTGAAGTTATTGTAAATATCTTCATCAGAAGTCTATTCTATCACATACACAGTCTATCTTTATTTATTATATTAGATAGAGATAGTCAGTTTATAAGCATACTTTGAATCTATATATATCAGCTACTGAAAATCAGATGAAAATTGTTAATAGTATATTATTCAGAGATTAATAAAGCTACTGAGAGAATGATATAAATAGTTAAGAATATTCTCTGAAAGTTCTGTAATTATATATAAGATGACTGAAGTAATCTACTGCTGTATACTAAAATTGCTATAAATAGCTGAGATTCTGCTATAATAGATATAAACTCATTCTTTCTTCTATATAATTATAATTTAGAGATTCTGAACTTCTCTGAGATTTCTCAAGAAATTATATACATTCACAGTTCTGTACAGATGACAGAGAATATAATTAGTAAGTTTAAAAAAGTTCATAAATAAGCTGAAGCTTCAATGATCAGTATTCAATAAGACTATAAAAATCAAATAAACATCAGAAGAAATTCTGTAATTCATTATAATATAGAAAATAAAATCTGATTAGATTTCAAGAATATAAGAATAGATCATCTTTTATATACACTGAACTATCATCATATCAAATATATAGTAGTAGAAATGCTAGATATTTACAACTATTAACTGAACACTCTATCTGATATTCACAATGTCTTTCATATAAATCTGCTTCAACTCATAGTCAAGAACTCATTTTCTTTACAAAAGATCTTCAACTGACAATTATCTGTTATTATAGAAGAAGATAATAAACTCAAATAAGAAATTAAAGCAATTCTCAGCAATAGAATCAATCATCACCACTGTGAATACTTTGTTAAATGAATAGAATACAATCATTTAATCTGAGAATTCATGTTTATTATAAAAGACACTGTTGCACTCAACATCTACAAATCCTCACTTACTCTGATAGAGAGGGATAATGTGACAGATTAGTATTCATTAGTAGTTAACTTACACAATCAACCCTCTATCATCTGTTTGCCCTCTTATATACTATTGCATAGTCTCTAACAATTCCTCTGTATAACTCTTAACATTTTTCCACTCTGTGCTCCACTGCAGTGTGATTTCTGATATTCTTCTATCTCAATTCTTCTTCTATAAGAACCCTCTCATACAACTTCTTCTTCTGATTTTTCTTCTCTTTCTTTTCTTAATCAATTTATAAACTGTTATTAGAATAGTGTCAAGTTTGTTGATATTGTCATTGAAATAGATCATACAAACTGTGCAGGCAGTATAAATGGTTTAATCTGCAACATCAATAACATCTGCTTAATCAGTGGCACATCTGTTACATTTAATCATTCAGTAAAAAGAGTCATACATTTGACTTGCATCAGAGTCAGAGGAATCTTACTGGTTATAACAGACTTGTGACAATATATATAATCAAGTCAAGAGATGAATAAAGTCAGTTGTCTGTATTTGCTTATGTTTATAAAAATCCAGTCATCTGATAGTTTTGAAACTAGTCTCTGATATAGATACTTAGTTAAATTGTGGTATTTTTTCAGTTATTGAGTGGTAAACTGATATTCCACAATACAATACTGTGTCACAGAGATGTCACTCTTAATTTTCAGCTCAATCACTGATAGAAGATGGCTTATCAGTATCTGATAAACTGAATACATTTTCAGAAACTTGAAGATATGAAGATCAATCTGTGTATCTATAAATAGTGCTCTTCACATTAAGAAGTTGAGTGCCTTGACAGTCATACAGAATATAGCAGATGATTCATACATATTTATTTTAAAAGAATTGAATTTGTGATTGATACTGTACTTTGCTAGATGACTGCTGTTATTCTATAAAAGAGTTGAGAATGATGATGAAATAAATCTCACAAGATTCTTTATATCACTCATGTTATTCATATAGAGGGTGGCACTTAACATGATGTGATATTCTGCTCTCAGATTGAAGTAGATGTAAGTTATAACTGTCTCTCTATTCTGTAATATATGAATTTTATTGAACACAGCAGTTTCAAATAATTCTGACAGATTATATAAGTAATTATATTCTAATCTATTTCAATCTTCAGCAATTCATGATTGAATGACACTTGAATCATTATATACAGACAAACTCTGATAGAAAGTAAGAACAATTTATTGCAATAACTGTTGCTGCTGAAAGACTTTATTATATCTTATTAATCATCTCTGTATAAGTCTGTGATCAGATCTGTTATTTTGTGTATCATTATAATAGACTTATATATTGAGAGTGTTAGATATGATGCTGATTTCAGCACATCACTGATTAAAAAGAGCTGATAAAATAATCAAAATAATTGATTTCAGATATACTAATTCTTGTATTTTATTGTTCAGCTGTAAATGTATTGATTAATATTGCTCTTCATATAATAGATTATAAAAGTCTTCAGAGACTAGATTAACTTATACTGAGTATATATATAATAGTCATTCATATTTTATCAAAGCTTATCAGATTCACAATTATGCACCCACACAGCAACTTGTTCATTTGAAAATTATATATTGTATTTACAGTCACTGACTGTCAAAATTTGAGTTTCATATTGTGCTGTATATCAGATACTCTTAATATATCTGAGTTTATTATTTTCAGTATTTTATATACTTCTTTATGATTTGAGAGTTGTATGTTGAGATTGTTCAGAAATATTTGTATTTTATAGAATTTATTTATTGACTTCTATATTGAATGAATAATCTCATCTGACTGATTATTTGATATTTATTGATCTCAGTTGATAAACTCAGTCTGCAGATAATTTATATTTATAAATATAAAGAAATTACTGTTGTCTCTCTCTGATTCTATCTCTGTTGTATCTGTTGTCTTCTATAAGACATGAATGACTTTGTGAATATTGATTCATTGTTAATAAGATTCTCTGAAATCAATAATATCAGACAAGTATATAAGTTCTAACTACTGAACTGATATCAAAAGTTCATTCTTTCATTTCTTACTTGTGATATCAATATCTTTTTATATAGTGGTGGAAGTTTCTTGCATCAGATCTTCAGCATTTGAAATTATATTTGATTCATTTATTGCAATGAATGAGTGAATGCTGATTGATAGAGTATTTGAATTGCTGAAGAAGGCTTCTACAGCATCATTATCTACATCTACAAACTTGAAATACAAAGAAAGATTTGAGTAAAATTTCAATTTCAAGAAGCCTTTTCTTATATGTTCTGTTAAACAACTTAGTATGTGTTTCTTGATCAATTATTTGAGAAGAATAAATATTTGTCTGTGGTATTTTTATTCTTGAATATTTTTTCAATAATACACATCATCTTGTGCTTGATGGTTTCAGAATACTGTTTTAACAATGAAATGACAATAAAAGTTGATTATCTTATATATTTTGAAACTTGATTTCTCTGTAGAGAAATATACTCATTCATCACACTCTTCTTTAAGCAAACAGATCTTGATATTTATAAAAATTAAATCTTTTGCATATACTTTTGATTCTTTGATATATTCTAAATTTAGATGATAAATGTAGAATTTGAAATAGTATGAATGAATCAAGAGACTCTGAAGTCAAGTTATAAGTTTGAATTTATTGACAATTTGAAATTTTTTCAGTATATCTGCTTTTGTAGCAGTTTTTGCTACATTGATTGATTCTGCTGTTGATTGTGATGAAACTGTAATGATACATTAGCACAGAGGAATAATTGAAAGAGACTTCAATATATTTTGTTCTTCAAACTGATCAACATTCATGTTAAATTCAGAAGGTATATGGAAAGAGATATGTGAATAATATGAGAGAGTAGTTGGAAAAGCCTCTGTGGTATCAGTTATAATGGATAAACTGACTATATTATATATTAGCTATCAGTAACATATATGAAATAGATTTAAATACTATTTCAATCAACATTCAGTTCCAATACAAGATCTATATTGTTTAAACTTATAATATTGCACTTATTTGTTAGAGGTGGAGATGAGAGCAGAGATGAGAATACTGTATTTACTGTCAACAGATTCATTAGCAGATAATTCAAAGATATCATGCAGAATATAAGATATAAATGAGCTAAACAAGCTCACAACCCAGTTAACTTTTGAACCACAGTTCAAGAACATCAAATACTTGTGTTTTTCATGTATTTTTCATTATTTAAATTATACTAATCAGCTGTAGAATGTCTTATGAAGAAAAATGTCAACTCATTTGATGATATAATAATGAGATTAGTATGCTGTATGAAAAGAGATAGATGATATAATTTCTCTAAGACAAGAAAAATAAGAGATAAGAAGAAGAATAGTTTTATAGAAGTTGAGTGAATGAGTCAGCACAGTGAGTGATTAAACAGATAGAATACAATGAATAAAATCAGAGACTGTCTCAAGATATCTATACAACTCAATCAATGAAATAGATAGATATTAAATAAAATAGATATAGAATAGATATATACTATCTGAGATTAATAAGTTGTTCACAAAGAGTTCTATTCAGAACAGTGTTATATTCTAAATATATTCAAGACAGTGTTATATTCTAAACACATCTAAGTTTCAATGGAATCACCTCAGAAATCAATCAACAGAAAATATAATATAATAACTATTATTATATATCTTCAAAGAAGAAAACAATCAGACTCATAAGGAAAAATGTATACTTGTAGAATATATATTGATTATGTTAATCAATCAAGCTATAATTCAGTATACAGAACTTCAAACATGATGATCTTATTAATAGATATATCAGAAAAACTATGAAAATCTCAAAAAGAGTATTTCAAGTGTATAATACATTTACTGACCAGCTTTCAAATTTGAATAGATATCTTACAATAATTAAGAGAAGTTATTCTGAAATTGAAGACTGCTGAGAGCTTCTGAAGACTCTCACAGCAATATATATACTATTTTTATATTATTTAATATTTTACTACTGACTTCTGTATCTTATATTTTTATAATGATTTAATATAACTGTTGTTATTGATATTTGAAAGTGTGTATAATCAAACTTCTGATCAAATATCAGATCATTGAGAGATCTGATATAGAAACAGACAATATAAACAAAATCAAATACAAAATCTGTGTTATATATATTCAAAACTACTCTGTTCAAAGTCATACTCTGACTTTTGTAAACTGTGATAGTATATATAAATACAACAGAAAATTGCTCTTGAGTACAATAATTTTTATTCAGATTGAATTCTACTTATGAATAGAATATAAAAACAATAAACTGATTATCAATGAGATCAATAATAACTTCTGAGCTGATATACTCATTAAATTTGATCAGTATTGTATATAAGAATGTGAGTATAAGATCACAGAAATCAATTCAAATAATATCATACACAGTATTAAATAACTTATTAACAAAATCTTTATCAGTTTATAAATTGTATATAAGTATTATCTGATAGTTAATATTCAAGTAAATAATATTGAATAGATTCTGTGTCTCATCTGCTGTGGCTGTCTTTGCTGATTTATATTTCAGATAATTGATAGATATTATTTTAACTGATCAATTACATGCTCTGAGTCTTGATATATTATATAAATAAACATTCTCATTCTTTGAATATATGCAAATGGCATTCTCAAATAGAATGATCTCATTGAGATAAAAATTGTGCTTTACTCTGAAGAGAAATAATTATTAATTATTCTATATTAGAGTGTTAGTTTACAGATTGCTCAGTGTCTGTCTAAACTGAGTTAATTGATTATCATCTTCACACTGATATATAATCTGTTAAAGAATGAGAGTGATGAATAAAAAATAGTATATATCAACAGCATCATTAATCTGTGAATAAGAAGAAATCAAGTATAGAGAGAAGTCTTCAACAGAGAGAAGCTGATAGAAATCACTGATCAATAGAATACTTCATTTATCAAAGAATATATCACTATACTATAAATATAACTCTTTAAGCTGATGATTAATCTGACTAATTATTGTAAGATCAAGTATTGATTTTTTATCAATGATAATGTATTTTATATGACACAGTGTTTTCTGAAGAGATGACAGTGTTTCAGATGACAGTAACTGATATACAATCTGAATAGATAGATATAATAGACTGTGAAGTATAATATTTTAAATATTGAAAGCTGCCATATCTGTTGAAGCAGATTAAACTATTGAAGACATTCTTCTCTGCTGATATGCTATATAATCAAAATGCTTACTAATGATATCAATAATATATAACTTATCAGTTTCTTCTTAATCATCAATATTGAGGAGCAGAGGCAGCTGAGATATATCAGTGAGTTCTTATCTAAAATGACTGATGATTAAATCAAACAACTGACACTGCTTATTGATGAGAGTGTCTGAGTTTATTATAGTTGATGCTGAAGATAATGAATGATTATATATTTTGACAGTCTTTCATCAATCATCTGATGATAAATTTTCAATAGAGTGGCAATGACTATATCAGTTATAATGAATATTTATATTATACATATTAAAATCACTGAGTTCATTTTTAATATTTTTATAATCTGAAAGATCAGCTGTCAATATCTTTCAATTATTTTGAATTGTATTTTTCTATTACTCATCTGATTTAAACTCATCTGTAATGACTTTATTCTTCACAAAATCAAAAATATCAAATTCATGCATATCTTAATGTTTATACAGACAGTAATTGTAGACTTTCATTCAATTATCAAACTTATTAAATATATTCAAATAAATATTGCAATTATATTATAAATAATATATAATCATCTTCATTCTGCAAAAGTCAGAGTATTTACTATTACTACAATCAGATAAATACTGAGATTAGAATAATATCAATTATAATGAAGCTTAAGATTATTATCTGTAAGTCTTGAAATTATAACTCTGTATGAATTGAAGAAGTATAATATTATTTAGAACTGATGAACAACTTTTATATTTATTGAATATAGACTTCTGCTGTATAAAATCAGAGTTGATGATCTCAAAGTTTTCATACTGAAGAAAATATTCATGACAATATATTGAAATAACAATGCAACTGCATTCTACTAAAAATAGATCAAATAGATAATAATATATTTCTTGAGTAGATCAATTTCTCTCATCAATAAATCTATTCAGCAGCTTAGTAATTACTGACTGTATAGCTGATAAGATATAAAAATGAGAAGTTGCATTGCACACAGCTTTTACAATATCATTGTATAATGTGGATTTCACTTTATTCTTTGTATAGTATTTCACTGCATATTTCAGTACATCTTTCAAAAAAGTGAAAGATGAGAGATTTTTATTTGCAAATCAATTAAAAGTAATTGTTGAAAAGAATGCTTGTAACAGCTGATCTGTTTACTTAGCAGTAAATATTTATTGAGATTTATATTGTAAAGAATCATCTAAATCATTGTGACATGCAATAGTAGATATATTATACAAGAAATATGAATAGTAAAACCTGCAGTGAATCTCATAAATCTGTTTATCTCTGCAAAGATAGTATATATCAGTGTTATATATATCTTTCAAAACAATTGATCAGAGCTGTGCAATAGTCTCTGAAGTTTGTCTATAAGAGTGTTAGTATTAATTCAATAGTATTGATTTGAGAAACTCTGTGGAAGGCTTCATCAGAAATATATATATTTATATTTGTTGATAAAATAACAAAGAAGACAGATGTCTTTGATCTAAAAGATGAATTGAATCAGAATTAACTGCAGTGATTTCAAAATTTCAGAAAGTTGCAATAGTCTGACAAATGACAATCAATAATATATTAGTAATAGAGATATTATATAATCAGATGAAATTATAGATATGATTACTATCTCTACTCTATTACTCAAATTGAAATCAGTAATCAACTATATTAAACTTTGATATTAACATCTACTGAGTAAAAAGACAGAAGTAGTGAGTTAAATAGTAAACAATAATATAAAAATTGTTCTGAATATTGCTGTATATGATTACTGTCTGCTATCTGTTATCAGTAGTCTGATGATACTTATGAAATCTGAGTAAATAAATTTATAGATTATATTACTGATGATCTGCAGTACTAAGAATAAGAAATAGACTGTTTATTGAAAGTCAGTATATAATACTCTCAAGTTTATATCATCATTTATTTCAGTATAATTGTGTGTCTTTAATTGATAACTCAGATCTCACTATTCATTGAAGAAGAGATGAATAATTGATATCAAGTATTGTTTTCTGAATATTATCAATAGTCAGATTGCAACTGTCTTTGTCTTTGATAATATATCACTTTGCAGTGTAAAATACTTACTCACACAGTATCTGATTAAATACTATATAGCAAAATTATAAATATCTAGTAAAACATTCATCTAAATATTGTATCAGATAACAAGTCTACTGAATGAGTATTACTGAGTATTTATATTTATTTATAAAATCAGCTTTCATCTGTAGAAATAGAGTGAGAAATATCATTGAATACATTCACTCTCATGAATTAAAATTGATAAGTGATGTGTGATGAATAGAGAATATGATCAAATAATTATCAGTGATTGCATTGATATAATTTACAAGCAGTGTGTATTCATCAGTGTCTGCTAGAAGATTTGAAACAAAAGATATAATATCAAAGATATTATAATTATATTGTTCTGATTGAGTGAATGATTCTGATTGTAAATCTATAGCTGATTTATAATCAGATAATTCAGTATTCTCATATATAAAAAAGAGTTGATCACTTATATCTGCATTATAGAGAAGAAATACCACCACATTTTCATTGATTTCAATATAGTGATAGTCAGAGTGATGGATGGAAAGATAGTGAAGTTATATCAGTATATTGTATCTTCTCATCTGCAGATCAGTGATATATCAAATATTTATTTCAGAGATCTAATTATATCTGCATGATTTGAGTATCAGCATGTCAAGTAACTGAGAAAATCTTGAAAGTTTATCAATCACAGTTATTGTATTTTGTATAAAATATACTATATATTTCAAATATCAGTACTGAAGTCTGTGAACTCATTTCATCTGTATATACAAACTACACTATATAATCAGTATCTTCTCTACTACTGTTAACTCAGATAAATGTTGTAAAACTCTATCAGAGTTTATATTATTGTCATCACTGTATAGATCTGATATATCTGATTTAGTATAATTATTTTATTATCACTGTTTCAGTTGATATTGATCTCACATATATCTATCACATATTTTAATCAATGTGAGTTTCATTTGAAACCAGATTTTCTTGCACACTGTGCAGATTTTCATCTTCTTATTCTTGAGTATTCTGTGAAAATTACAAATATACTGTCAGTCATTATATAATATGACTGAATCTGATTGATATAACTCATCTTGCTACTTATTCAACTTAATATCATCATTATATATAAATTTAAATGAAAGTGTTGAATTCTCTGACTGTAGAAAGAAGATTAATTGAGTATCATTCTATAAATCTGATAATGATATATATAAGAGTTGATAGAAAGAGACTGCTGCTGAGGAATATTTATCTGATGTATATTCACTTTCAGAATTATTTGATTGAGAGAATGATAATATATAGACAAATTTGATGTGTATATTGTCTGATATATGAGAATTGTATATCTGTAAAGAAGATTCTGAGTGATAGTGATGTAAGAAATATAAAGATAATTGAAGAGATAAAGATGATACAGAGTGATAATTCTGCTGATTGAATATATACTGTGGAAGAACAACATTGAAATTCAAAGAGTTCTGATATAGATATATCAGTTAGATTGTAGAAATCTCTCTCAGTAAAAAAATAGAAAAGGAATTACTGACTGTTGATATATTTGATGATAAGAATAATATTATAGATGTAAGAATAGTTGAGTATTCAGCAGCAGTGATCTTAAAAATCATCAGTAATATTATTGACAATTATTTATAAAGCACTTGTACTGTTATACAGAGAATAAATATTATCAATTTCTATAACTTCAATTGAAGAGAGCTCTTTGAAATGACTGATGATTGTCTTTTTGATGATAATCTTAAAAATTGATTCAAATTGATATATTGATGACAGAGAGAATAAGTGAAGTATATTTTTGATGAACTATCATTGTTTGTAATAATGAGTAGAGAGAGAGATTTTTTGCAGTAAGAATACTTGCTTTATTTACAACAATTTGAATAGATAGAGTAGAAATCAGTGAAATCAGCATTCTTTATGAAGTATATATGAGGAAATAATTGATAACAATGAGAACACTCCATGTTTAAATGTAACAATGATAAATAATAATGCAAAGTTGAAATAGAGAAGTTGGATTGAGAAGAAGAATGAAATGATGAAACAACATTCAGAGATAAAATTAAGACATCACATTCAATTGTAAATTAGTATTAGATATTCAATTCAATGATGAATCAGTATTTGGAAAAGTTAAATCTTTACTACAGATTTAAAAGTGGGAATTTTGAGTATTTTAATCAATCAGAGAATCAGAAATCTGTTCTGCATCAATAATATCAACAATATTTAAACTATCATTTTATAATGCTGTATATTCAATCATTTCAGCCACACAATGAAGCAACTTTTGACACCTTCAGAACTTTGTAAGATTTTTATAGACTTTACTTTACTCCATCTAATAATAAAGAAAACCACTGTCTATCATTGTATGTATATTGACTAGACTATTTATAATAACAGAGATTATAATTATATCTGCTTATATCTTCTACTCAAATCTTCAGCTGATTTATTGCTTTTTGAGCTTTTATTTATATTTTAGAGTGAGAGCTCTTCTTTTCTCTGTTCTTATTTATTTATAAATGATACAGCATTTATATATACAGAGGATCAACTCAGAAGAACAGTATTCAGATACTGATTTATAAAATACTCTGATTTATTACAGTATATACAGATTTCTTTAATAATTTGATTAATAGTATTCTTATCTAAGACATTGAAAACTCTTGAGTATCTGATATTTATATAAAGAATTCAGTTTATTGATTCTGATTCAGATGCAGAGATTGCTGCAGAGTAATTTGAAATATATATATTTATTTAATGAAATTTTTTACAGTTTTGAAATATATAAAATTGTGATAGATTATTATTAAGTAGATAGAGATCTGTACAGTATTTACTGTATATTGAAAATCTTGAGTATTCTATACTTCAGTTATACAACTGAAAGTTTAAATTCTTGAATAATATATTAATTTTAATAATATTATCTCAGTTCTGTCTATCTGTTTCTAAGAGCTTGTAATTAAATTCAGATAAATAGATTATTAATAAAATATTCTTCTAATAAATTTCATTTAGTCAGTCTAATATTTTAATTTAAAATATAGAATTGAGAAAAAAAGTGTTGAGTTGTTGAAAGATTAGCTCTGATATATACTGATTATTCAGACAGTAGTTTATTCAGAGTTGAAATTTTACTAATATATCATCATCTAATCTACTGTAAATATATTATATTTGATTTGATAGTGAGTCTATCACTTAACTATTGATATTCAATTTGATGTTTGTTTTTAACTTTTATACAAAATATAACACTAGATCTTCTGTATACTTATCAAGAATCAGAAGTTTCTCTTTTGAAGACTTCTTATAAGATACAGATGTAGAAGAAACAGTGAATATAGATATATTTATCTCAGTAAACTGTTATTGTAGTTTAGTCATCTGCAGTATTTACTACTGAAGAATACTTTGTAGATCTAGATTATCATTTGCTGTGTTCAAATACAGCAGATACTTATAGATTTATTGATAACTCATTTCAATATCTAAAGATATATAATTATAGAGAATAGAATACTTATAGATACTCAGACTCTTATGAATACTATTCACAGTATTATAATACTAAACTTATCAAGCTTCTTTATGAATGCTATTTGCAGTATTACAATTTATAGACACTTGAGTCTCTTTGTGAGACAGTTGATTGTATTATAAATACTTAGATATAATAGTCTATATATCTAACAATAAGAGCACTCAGATTTAATAAAAAACTTATATAATAACTAGATACTCAGGTCTTTTTAATATAATTGATATATTTGAATATAGAAACTGATAATAAGACACTCAGATTTTTAAATGTAATCAACACACTCAGATATAGAAATTAATAACTAGATACTTAGATTTTAAATACAGATGAATTGATTTATAATATAATAAATATATCACTGATTAAGTAGATATTACTGATATTGTAGATTAAATCATTTATATTATCTATACAGTTTGTACAATCTGTTTCAATAGTACTATCAATAAATTTAATACTATTCTAATAACAGTTTATAAATTAATTAAAAAAAGAAAGAGAAGAAAGATCAGAAGAAAGGATTGTACAAAAGAATTTTTATAGATAAGAGAATTGAAATAAAAGAAATATCAGAGATTATACTTTGAAGAAGCACAGAGTAGAAAAATTGTTAGAGTATTAAGATATACACAATTGTGGAGTGGAATTGTGAGAAGATGTGAAAGAACTTCATGAGTGTGTGTGAGTATATAAGTGTATAATAGAGGGTTGATTGTGTAAGTTAACTATCAATGAATGCTAACTTATCACAGAGATAGATAGAGACTTCAGTATTTCTTTTCAGCATTTATATTATACTGTCATTGAGTCACAGCAATTACAGTTGTATATAAATTGATATACATCTTTCAATATATTCAGTCAGTAGAATTTTTAGATGATAATGCTGTATATAATTTTATACTCTGAATATTTAATTATTGATAAGTTATAAATTTCTTGTATAATCTGTGTTTGTAGAGATTCTGAATCAGAGATTCATCATCTATTTTAAAAGTATAAGCAGTTGTTATAATTAATCAAATATGCTGAGATGTCTGTTCTTGAATATATATCTGTGAGAAATCAGAGTGTTTTGCTTTATATAATTTCAGTAGTCTATTGTCAGAGTTTATTCACTTCTGCTGCTTATCTTTATTACTCTTCAAATAAAAGATCTTGAGTTCAGAACTAATTAATATATATATAAGATTCATTTAATTGCATGGAATTCTTTATAATTGCAGAGTCAATTAATCAATACTTTCAGTATTTTCATCTATTATTCAGATTATCAGATAATATATCTTATTCTCAGTGAAACAGAGTATTTATAAAAGTATTCTCTACTTCTGATCAGTAACAGATTGTGAATAAAAAATAACTGAGAAATAATAATCAATATATATCTTTTAGTAAGTTTATGAGTGATTGTGAAGTACTTCAGATTTTTATAATCAGTGATAATTTCAAACTTTTCAATACTCATAAATTCAGACTTTCATTTTTCAAAATATTATATAATCACTAGAAGTTTCTTATTGTAAATTTTATAGTTATATTTAGTAGATGATATTTTCTTTAAGATGAAGATACAGAGTTGTAGAATATTTTTATTATTGTATTATATCAGTATTTCATCTACTATATAATCTAAGATATCTGTTTCAAAAATTGTATATTTGTCTGAATTGAATGATTGCAGTATCAGAGTGCTTATGAATATATACTTCAGCTTTTTAAACACTGTGCTCACTTCATCAGTTTATTAAAATATAGCATCTTTTCAGATTAAATTTATTAGTGATTATATAATATTAGAAAAGTTCTTGATAAATCTTCAGTAGAAGTTGATAAATTCTAGAAAGCTTCTAATTTCTTTTACTGAGACTGATATTTTTCAATTAAGAATTGCTTTTATCTTCTTGAAATTTATATATATATCTCTTTCAGCTTTGATGATAAACTCTAAGTAGATTATAGATTTAGTTTCAAAATTGTATTTATTAATATCCATTTGTAGTTCTGCTTCTTATAGACAGTTAAATATTTATTGTATATACTTACAGTACTCAGTGAGCAATTCATCAGTAAAGATCAGAATATTATTTATATATACAGAAGCAATTTTATTAAATAGATTTTATAGAGCTCAGTTAATATATTTCTGAAATATATTCAGAGTATTTACTAATTCAAAAAGAGTTACTATTTATTTATATAGTCTGTAGTATATATAAAAAACAGTTAGTCATTTGTCATTTTCATTAATTCTTATCTTATAGAAAGCTGCAGAGATGTTAAGCTTTGTAAATCATTTTATTTTTTCTATTTATTTAAGTGTCTCACTGATGAGCAGAAGAGAATATCAGTTCTTTTATATAATTTTATTAAGTTTTTAATAATTAATACAGAATTATAAATCTTCTTCTGATTTCTTTGTGAATAGTACAGAGACTGCAGTAGATGAATTGCTAATACAGATGAAGTTTTTATTCAGTAATTTATTGAATATTTTTTATAAAATAAAAAGCTCATTATATAATATACTGTAGAGAGAATTTCAGAGTGATTGTAGATTCTTATTATCTTTCTTAATAAACTTAATTATATAATCTATATTACATTTTCAATGAGAGGGGAGCTTTTCAGCTACTTTTTCATTAAATATATCTACAAAGTTATTATATAATTCAGAGAGTTTCTTACAGAGCTTCTTGAAATTTTTAGATTCTAGCTTTTCTAACACTTTCTTGATATTTATTATATTAGCAGTGAATATTTGAATATTCTTCTTTTTATATACTTAATGAGTTAATAGCTTGAATGCTTCTACTGATATCTGAATGAAATCAGTGATTTTATCAACATCTTTCTTATAGATACAGTTGTCTTCTGAGAAAATAAAATAATAATTATATATATCTAATAAGATTTCAAATTCTGTAAGTTATAACAGACTGAATATTAAGTTATACTCA